>NC_031768.1:106656172-106830626 GCF_001522545.3 Parus major
AAGAAGAAAGAAGAAAGAAGAAAGAAGAAAGAAGAAAGAAGAAAGAAGAAAGACAGGAGACAACACCCTAAATCCTCCATCTTGTCTCCTGTTCTCTAAACTAACTTTTTCACACAGTGACTTAAGAAAACTTTCTAATCTATACACTTACACTTTTAGCTTTTTCTATCTAACTTTAACATTTGTTTTCATGTATCACCATGAAAACATGCTCATGAATTTCATATTATATGAAATTCAGTATTTTTATGGATGTTAGAACTAAGTATCAGAAACAAGAGCATGCACTCTGTATCTCAGACTCCAGCACTGCACAGGGCTTAATTTGCTTGAATCTTCTTTGCTCCTGGTTTTCTATCTACCTTTCTTAGCTGCAACACAACCTAATGCTACCAGAAATGTGCTGAGCTAGATAGAGAGCAAACACTAGGTTTTAGCAATATATATTCCATTCCAGATATTAAATAGATAACAACCTAATTCAGTAATAATTCAGGAGAAATAAAGAAACAAAACTAGGACAAGGGTATAAACTATATTGTACGCATGTGCTGCAGTTAGTGGTGAAACCAAACAGACCTAACAGTAGGTTAAGTGGTTTTAGTAATGCTCATCATTATTGTATCAGTCAATAGATTTATAAAATACAAATAAATTAAAAAATTGGTGTCATGCTAAAATATCAAATAGGTCAGTATCAATACAATAGTATCATGCACATTTTTCATTGCAAGATCTAGCGATAAAAAAGGACTTGAGGGCCAGTTTCAGTCTGGACATATAGGAAAATGAGGTTCAGTGTTTCATTTTCTGCAGCCATGGAGATTGATCCATATTACTCCAGTACCCAACAAAATAAGGCCTGAGAAAACAGTGGATTTCACTGAAGGCTGAATTGCCTTTCTAATTAGGCTACTTACTAAAGCTTTAGTGCCACAGAATGACAACTGTTTGTCTACACAGGCTTAAACAGTAATGTTTTCAGTCAGTGCAATTATTTCCCTTCCTTTGCTGTAATCCCTCCTAAACTGTGCTTCAAAGTTTGAGAGGCATCTTACCCCCTACAGTAAAAGGAAGCTAAGTCTGAAGTTCAATTTATTATTGTCTACCATAGATATCCTCAGCTTGCAGTAAATTAATGAAAAGGATATGTTCAGCTTGGTTAGCCCAGTGTAATGCAGTTATATTCTACTTCCTGTAGCCACTAATTCATTAAATGTCACTGCTGGCTACATCCCTCAAGATGTAGCTCTGGTATACAATAAGTTCCCAAGAAAATCTTTGAACACAACCTTTTAGTTATGAATATCGGGGCTGGGATGGATTTCTTTTTAATGTTTTTGGTTTGTTTTTTGGTTTTTCTTTTGATTCACATGAATTGTGAGACATATGCAAGCAAACAATACAATCTGGAATTCATATAGTTAAAATTTTGTTTAGAAATCAATGGTGCTAGCATTGTGGAAAAGACAGAGAAATATTATTTCACTTTCTTCTTGGCTATGTAATTACAAGTGAATAATAATTTGAGCTATTTTTAACCTGGTACAACAAGTATTGAATATCTCCTATAATGATGAACTCTAATGATCATATAGAATTGGAGAGGTATCGATAGGCTCAGAAAACTGTTTGGGCAAAAGAAAACACTCCTAATGAGTAAAGTCAAGAATTATTGCTTGTGAAATTGAAATTCTATCCATCTAATCAAATAATTCCAAATCTGGTAATTATAGATGAATGGAAAAAAACAAGGAAGCAAACAAACCCAAACAAACCCCCCCTAAATATAGATTACTATTAGATAAAGGGTCTCAATAATGATAGAGAGATAAAACTGCTATACAGACAATTCCCAGTACCTAGCCATTCCCTACTGTCATGGTACACCCTTCTACTCTTCCTTTGTCGTGAGGTTATTGGCTAAACTCTGGACAGCAAGCCCTTCAGAGGAAAAGATCTCTTGAAGGCAGGGGTTTCTTTCTCCTCTTTGGAGGATAACTTCATCTTCCTCATTTTGGGGTCCAAAATGAGGTATTTTTATGTCTTTTTATCTTATCACACTTTACACTTTGCTTTTCTTCCTTGCTCTGCAATTCCACTTTGCAGTTAAATGTACGGAGTTAAATGTATGGAGTATTTTACATATAATTGATGCTTATTCTAAAAATCTGCACTGTCCAGCTCACATGCCTTTTTTTTTCTTTACTTATCAGCAAATAGTCACAGGTGAGTTGTTTTCTGAGGTCTCCAGGGTCACCATGTGTCACTTTTCTTACCATGTTACACCCACATTCCTCCACTCTACACCAGCTCCCAACTTTCAAGCCTCTCTTGCTATACCATGCCCAAACTCTGTATTGCTTCATTAGATGAAGATAGATGTTGTTTTGTTTTTTTTCTATGCAGAAAAATCTTCAATTGTTACTATCATTTACACAAAAACAAAGAAATCTTTAAGTAGATGAAGACAAGTCCAGATAAAGCCCAAAGAGAATCAGTCCAGAGGCATTGTCCTGGTTTCAGCTAGGGTTGGTAACAAGGCTGTACGATCCAAGTCAGCATTTCAGTTTTTAGGATATGGATGCAGAAAATTTTAGTGAGCTTTGTAAGTTAAAAAATTAATGGTGACAAGCTGGACAGCTGCTAAACCAGGCAATAACATCATTTAACTTATCCTGGTAGTATTAGAAGGTTTAAAGGAGGTGCCAGCCACCCTTCCACTCCAGAAGAAGAGGTAACCACACACCAATATACACATCTGACTGCACATGAAAACAGTTATCTTTAATTTCAACTATGAAACAAACCCACAGACACTATTAAACACTGGAATTGCTGGTGTGGTTTCAGATAGATGTGGTTCAAGTGAGTATCTTCAGGAAATGGTTTGATATTTGACTCACCAAGATCAATGTGTTATGCAATTACCAAGAACATGTTTACACAGTGCAATACTTTGAACATCTTTTCCTAGAATTCACAGCAAAACCAATTTTGTAATGAAATACAGTACTTAATAAAGGCTGGAATTCTGCTTTGTGAAAGCTTTCTTATATAAACATTCATAATACCTCCTAGGATGGAGATGCTACTAAAGCAGAAAGAAAAAAAAAAAAATACTTCAAGCAAGCCATACCTTTTCTTTTAAAGTAAAATGCCAATAACCTATCATGACTGTGATGGTATGACTCAATTTAATACTGACACATATAGATCCCACAAACCACAGAAACATTTGGGCTCTTATTTTTAATGGCCTTTTAAAGACACAAGCAATAAAAGCAAACAATAAAACATCTTTATTGCTTTGCTGTTCTTGGCAAAGGGAGGACTAGAAATGTTTTGGTTGATGGCTGTGATGGGTCTGGCTGGGATGGAGTTAACTTTCCTCAAGGAAGCCCATATAGTGCCTTGTGCTGCATTTGTGGCTAAAATGGTGTTTATAAAGTGCCAAAGTTCCTGCTGTTGATGAGCAGTGCTTGCACATTCTCTCAGGCCAGAAGGCTGAAAGGAAGGATGAGAAAAAGGTTGGGAAGGGACACAGCTGGAACAGCTGGCTTCAACTGGCCAGGGATAATCCACACCATACAACATCAGGCTCAGCAGTAAAAGATACAGGAAAGCAGTGGAGGGGGGGAAGGATTTCATTAGTAAACCAATTATCTTCCAAAGCATCTATTCATACTGAGGCCCTGACTCCCAGTGGCTGCACATTGCCTGCTAATGGGAATAAGAGAATAAATCTCCTCATCTTGCTTTGCTTCTGTGTAAGACCTTTGCTTTATTCATTAAACTGCCCTCATCTCAACCCTCAAGCCTGCCCATCTTATTTTCTTCCCCTGTGCTGTCAGGGAGAGTGAGACCTGCAGGGTGGGAAGGCCAGGAAAGGCAGACACACTACAACACCTCTATTTAAAAGCAGTGCAGTATTGCCACTGCTTTCATGCGCCACAGAATAAAGAATAATCTCATTGCAGACTCTTTGATATGGATTCTCCAAATAGTCAGCCTGAATAGAAACTGTTTATTTATAAAACCATAGTATAGAAACACCATATTGATAGAAAGAGAGGCAGGAACTGTTATTTTAGAGCTTCTTGAGCAGAGCTGAAAATGAAGATATGAATAATTTTATTAAAATACCAGAAAACAAAACCAAAAACGTATCTGGGTCAAATCCTGAAGTCAATTGCAAAGCTCCTGATTACTTCAGGTTGAAAAAATTACTCTCTACAAGAAATGAATCAGAAATGAAGGCAGAAAAAATCTAGAAGTTACCCAGATAATAGAAACTTTTCCAAATAATTATATATATTTTCTCTCATCCTCAATTAATCTGGGACCTGTTACAGACCATCCAAAATAAGAAAAATGGATGTGATTTTACTGCAGCCCAGGAGCACACCAATCCATTCAAAGATCAAAGAAATGCATGTTTCTTTAAGTTTGTCCAATGTTAATTATAAATGAGCACTAGAATGCATAGTTGAATGCATAGCATTCATTTGAAAAAAATGAAGTTTTTGTTCTTAAATGATCCAGGTGTTTTCAGCAAGCTCAGAAAAATAACTCACTTTTCTAACACATCTGACAAATGTCAAAGTTCTTGAACATTCCTGAAATAGGCTCTAGCAAAAACAGCAAGATGGTATGGAGATTAATAGATGGTGAACTAATATTACCTTCTTTTCTTCTTGTAAGTCATGTTCCAATTGCTTTGACAATAATTTAGCACCCTTTCCATTTTGCAGATGGGAAACTGAGTCAGAGGGAAGTCATTCAGCCACCATCTGCTAAACCAAGAGAACACAGAATGTAACAGGAGTAAGGATGAAAAAAAAAAGAAAAATTAAAAAAATTTTTAAATTTTTTTAAATTTTTGGATATCAAACTAAATCTTTCACTTGCATACCCATAGTGTGGGGATCTAACACAGATCTAACTGCTGGTGCTTTCTTTTTAGGTAAATGTCCCTTTATCTTTTGGGGATTCTTATTTTTCTTGGGTGGAGGAAGTGAGACAAAGCTTAGGGAGAGCTTCATGTCGTTTTTAGTTCTCTGGTCTTATTTTATGAATTGAAAGATAATCACTCAGGTACATTTTCGAACTGCAAGGGTGTATATATATATATACACGTGTAAATATGTATATACATGTGTATATATGTATATACATATGTATATGATAAAAAGAGAAAAATCCCAACGATTTTCCCCACATTCTAGTGAAGGCTACAACCTACTTGCCACTTGTGATGTCTTACTCAGTCTGAATAAATAAAAGTTTACTGCTCAAACTCAATATATTTGACTTTAAGTAGGCTTCTCCTCCCACGTCTCAGGAAATACCCTTAGCTTAGGCAAAAATCTCAAGACACAGAATCTTTCTGGTGGATTGTCCTTTGTTGGACTTCAGCATAACAGGTTCCTCTTGATTTGTGAATGGCAAGGTTTGGAGCTCACAACTCACTGCAGCTACATGAAGAGAGAAAAATAAAAAGAGTAATTACACCACTCACACATTCCCTTTGCAGAACACAATTCTGGAACTAGAGCATGGAAATGATGATACTTCTAAAAAAAAAAAAAATCAATTCAGTAAAAAACCCCTCAATTATCTTATGGAGTTACCCCTTATAAAATTTCTGGTGAACTGCAGAGGCATACAGCAAGAATGAGATGGGAAAAACTGCATCTATTGAGTCTAATTTTCTACATCCTTGCATTTTTATAGTAATTTATATCTCTGAATACAAAGGGACAAAATATTTTCAAAACATAATTCTTTATTCAGCTACAAATCTAGTAGCAATGATATTTTTTACATACTTTACAGTGATACACATGAACATATATGGTGTATTGTTATACTAAACAGTATGGAAGAGATTTAAAATGTGAATGTTGTTTCATGAAAAGTTCCAAAGGTTCAAAGGTTATAATGTTTTACTTCTGTTTTACTTGACCTCTGGTATGTAGTTAAAAATGATCTGGAATTTCAGATTCCCCTTTCATATACCTTTGCTGAATACAAACATAACCTTTAATATATTTAAAATATTAAATTTAAAAGTATATGTTTTAAATTTAAATAAAACTATAAATTTAAATAAATTTTAATAAAGTTATAAATTTAAATAAATTTAAATTTAATATAGGTTTTAAACAAACAAAACAGAGAGTTTAGGTTCATAGATTGAAAAGGAACTAAAGAATGGGCTACGAGTGTGGCAGAATAAATGATGTCTCTGATTCTCTTCTAGCTCTTTTTTTTTTATTATTTTTAATTTGTTTTCTTAACTGATCACTTATTCCCTTTTTAATTAAAAAATAAAGGTCCATAAAGGAAACATCCTTTCCCCCAGCAAGTATTTTGACATTAATACAAAGTTTGCAGGAAAAAAACACTTACATAGAGTGGCTTTGACTGTAGGAGTACAGATTACCTGACAGAAAGAAGGACAATACTATTTTTTTCAAGATTAAAAAAAAGTAAAAATAAATGCAGTTAATAAAAGCACAAGGAAACAATCAGTCTCGTAGAACACTCAATGTTTTAGAACAGTGAGATAGCTGTGATCAGAACAAAGTTAAAGAGAAGGAAATGAAAGAAAGCAATTTGCTTATTTTTTAAAAAATGGGATACAGTGCAAGTGGTTATGAAGATGATGTATTTTAAAATCAAACTAGGATTCTACATAAATTTTCCCACATATTTTAACCTA
The DNA here is from genome assembly GCF_001522545.3 of Parus major. Taxonomy (NCBI): domain Eukaryota; kingdom Metazoa; phylum Chordata; class Aves; order Passeriformes; family Paridae; genus Parus; species Parus major. Next base: position 106,662,900 of record NC_031768.1, read on the forward strand.
TTTAATAAATTTTCCACTTTTTAACATATTTCATTGTTTTCAGCTTAAAAATTTTCTTCACTGCTAGGACTGAACTAGAGAATAATGATTTTTAGCATAGACTGGCCCTAATAAGAATTAGACTGAGACCAAAATGCTAATATTGCCTTTTTTCCATGGGCACCAAGAGATAGGAATAGGAGTCATATTTGAAGAATTATATTTAAGTGTACTTAAATAATTCTGCTGAGCTTTGCCTGCAAGAACACCCATATATTTTCAAGATAATTTGTCTACGATATTCTTCAGTTACAATTAAAACAAGATAAATTTTATAAGTTAATAATGTTCAAGCTTCAAAAGCAGACAGAATATAAAAACAAACCCTAAAAAATGCTGACATGTTTTAAAATACCTTGAAATATCTTCACATATCCATGTTTATTTCAGAATACCTTTATAATTCTATTGGACTGTTTGCAGAACACAGTGTCTTCATTTCCCCAAGAATGTGCTCTGATTCCCAGATCAGTCACATCTAAATTTACTTTAATTGACATATTTTCCTTCCCTGAAATTTTTTTTATCATTGTTTGATGTTATAATAGATTTTAAAGTTATCTGTGCAAGAGAATCATGAAAATTCAGTAGTACTTTTATTATTGAGGCCTGAACCCTGTACAATTCTACAGCAAACAACAATTTCTAATTTTACACTGCTGGGGTTTCCTTCTTTACCATTTAATTAGATCTAAGTATTTCCATTATAAAATATATATTTAGTACAAAGATAAAAAAAAATATTTTCCAGTAGAAAAAAATGACTGAAATAATTAAAGGTATTTAATGTCCTAACTGGGATATTATTAGACAAATTTGAAGACATTAATGAAGAAAAATTTCAAAAATAACTGTCATGCCCACCACATATGTGGTGATAAAACGAGAGAAACCATTTTTAAACTGAAAGAGGATAAATTGAGATTAGATATTAGGATGAAATTCCTTACCATGAGGGTGGTGAGGCCCTGGCACAGGTTACCCAGAGAAGCTGTGGATGCCCCATCTCTGGCAGTGTTCAAAGCCACTTGGATGGGACTCTGAGCAGCATGGGGTTTGGTGGAAGGTGTCCCTGCCCACAGCAGGGAAAATGGAAATGGGTGGTCTTTAATGTCCCTTCCAACCCAGACCATTCCATATCTATGACCTATATTTAAAGCTGTAAAATTCATATTTTGTAATGGAGAAATTCTGTGCCCCACCATGTCAGCCCTGCTCCATCCATGAAGCCTTGTTTTCCACAAGAAAGGGCCTGGTCCTCTCACCTGCACTGCACAAGGCATAATAGGGCCACTAAATGAGATCCAGATGAAATCTTGCACCTTTTCCCCCTTCAGTGATCTTGGTGTGACTCCACAAAAGTTATTGTAAAGCATCACAGAGAACAGAAAGTATCTAGAATAAGGTACTGGGTGAAGTATTTCACCGTGGTGCTTATCCATCAACAGCATCCCTGTTTCTCAGAGCTCCAAAATATCTGTTAACTTCTATAAAAATACAAAACAGCTTAGTCTTCCTAATGAATAAGGATCATTTAAGCACATACTTCAATGTGTGGCTAAATTTAACAGCAGATCAATTACTAAGATCACATTCCTGTGAATAAAATTACAAGTATATGGCCTGGGATAAGTTTGTTGTTCTATGAAGAAATGTTTCTGACGAGACTGTAGGTCTTTTGGGCAATATAAGCTAAATTTTCTTTTGTTAATTAGTAAATTAAAGAAAATTTAAAATATATAGTTTTTTAAAAAAGAAATTATTAATTAATTTTTGAAAAGGATTTTGTCATTTTTGTGATGACCATTTGTGTCCTCACCATGAAGTAAACAAGCATGAGTGCTGTTCTGTGCTAGGTGCACTGAGAACTTGGAACTCATAAATATTTATTGGGCAGATGAATCATAGGTAACTACTTTATGGTCAGCAATATCAAACTGAAGACTGAGACTAGGTCCTTCTCTAACACATCTTTATTAACACTTTTTTTTTTTTTACAATCAGATTATTCTAAAAAAAGATTAAAATTAATTTAATTTCATCTAGTACATAATTTTACCACACATATATATATTACCTTAGAAAATACCAACAAATACAAATCCCAACCAACTTCCTTTTTCAAGTATGAAATGTTAAAAAGCTCTATCACTCCTATCCTTTTTTACCTTTTTTTTTTAACTTCATAGAAGACTTGTCAGACACATTGGAGTCTTTTACATCTCTGGCACACTGAAAAAAAGTATTTTTTAGCTATTTGTATATAATTTTTCTGCAAGATTATCACTATTTATGCATTTCATAAAGTTTGTCACATCCATTTACCCGAGCTGCTGCCTCTGACAGATCTAATGAATGGCACATTTTGTAGCATGTTGACTGGTAAAATATTTAAAAAACAAGGACAAGATTGACTGAGGTCAGTAAAAATAAATAGCTTATCTCTGTGCTTATATCTCCTTTTCCTTCATATATTTTTCTTGTCAAAGACATCAGCAATGCTTCATTTTCAGAGTCACCGTTTAGAAAGGCTGAGGATTTAAATGTCACCCTTCATTATTGTTTGATGTGATAAAGGTTTCATGCCACAGACTTCCTGAGTAAGGATAACTGTTTATCTAATTCTTCTAGGAAAAGTATTATTTTTGCTTCATAAACCAGTTCTTTATCAGAAGTCTTTTGTTCTTTGTCACATATACTATTAAATAGATCTTACGAGACTTAAAGTTCATCTACAGAAGTATTTTATGTGTTTTCTGAAATGTCCTTTACGTGTTTCACATTTGAATTCTGCCAGGTAAGGCCTTGATAATTTTTCCCAATAGGAGAGAGGGTGGTTAGGTGACACAGTGAATTAGCTTTAAGACATTCAGAACATATGCTCCCATGGTCTTCATGCCTAAAGGAGTAGTAAATCATGACACCATCTATACCTCCTAGCCCAAAAAAAACCCCAACAAAACAAAAAAACAACAACAGAAAAAACACCCCAAAAACCCCCAAATCAAACAAAAAATAAAAGTCTTTTTCTCCAACTCAACATGTGATCATAAAGAGCCCTGCTCTACTCAGAATCCTGCTGGGCCAGGCAATAAAACATGGCCAAATCAGTCAACAGTTCTGTTGTAGGACTTGTAGGACTTGTAGGAATACAAAAGCTTGTAGGACATCCAGCCTGTGTCTATCCAGCTGGGAGGAGTGATGTTCTTCTCAGCTCAGCCCACAGCTGCTGGGGACACCCATTGTCTAGAGGGATCTGTGCAGGGCTCATACCTCCATTCCAGAGGGGCAAGAGAGGTTCTTAATACAAATGCCTCATTTAAGCACTGATAATTGAGTGGAATAAATGGAGGCTTAGTCCTAATAAAATGTTTCTTCCATAATACCAGTCCCAAAACCAGCGAGACACAGGAATGTTTAAAAAGGTAAAGCACATGTCCTGTGCATGATAATTATTCCTGCCAGGACTTCTGGCCATCCTTGAAGTAAGGAATGTGGTTTATAATGAAACTGTATTAATTGCATGAACAGAAGCCTGCCAAGGCACATGCCATTTTAATGGCTTTATATTTTTTAATCTAATTTTCAGTATTCTTGGTACTCTCCGTCATCTACAGTATTCCTTTAGTCCAAGATGTGCATTCTCACCCACTACCCCAGAGTTTCAGCTCCAAGGTATTTTGGGTTATACAGGCAGGTGGAAAAAAACTTTTCTACTTGAGATTATGACTGCAGCTGAGGCAGGATTCCACAATGGGAAGTTGTGGAAACTGTGTAATTTTCTACCTCTTTGTTCCCTGCAAATATGAATACTTCATATACAAACACTCCTAAGTGTCTGCAATTAAAGAAAGGTAAATTGTGTTTGATTCCATTATAGGTAAAGACATTTACCTTTCACTAAAATTATGGTTTCAAAATTGTGATGGTTTGCTTTCCTTTTTGTTACAAGTATGCCTTTGAATCCTATGGAAGACTAGAGAAAGATTTCATCAGGGATCCTTCCAAGCTCTCTCTCTTGTTTATGTCAGTTTTTTTAAGCAGCATTATTAGTGTTGGAAATCTTTCCTTGTCTGCATTTCTATTCTGTGAACTTTTCATAATTAGGTATGTATAATTAAGATTTCAATTAGTGTTTTGTTTTTTTTTTAATTCCCCATGTCTCAGTAAAAATGACAGATAAATGCCTTGAGACTGTTATGCCTTAATTGTTCCCCAAGAGTTAGATTACTGAGTTAGGACCTGATTCATACACATTTTATGCACCATTTCTTTGACTTTCTTTTTCTTTTTTTATTTAACATTTTGCTCAGAAACTTAATCATACTGAGAAAAGTGCCAATACTCCTTATTTACGTAAATCCCTTGAGAATAGTTGCCATGTCCTCCCTCTGCACCTCATTATGCACTACATGTATTCCAAAGAAGAGGAAGAATCAGCTGCAATAGTCCAACTAACCAAATATTTACAGCTCTTTGTTGTTATTTCAGCCTTTCAGATAAAGCATGCCATGGGTTTCAGCAGTATATACCTAGAAAAGTCACTCTGAATACACATCAGTGTAAATAAAACCAGATTTTGAATACTAAGAGACAGCCATCAAAAGAATGATCAAGAAAATGGGAGCACACACAGCAGTCTGTTTTTCAGACTTTATAAATATTTCATCATAAGACTTAGTCACTACTATGCAGGGGCGAACTGCTAAAAGAATATTAAAATAATTTGCTTAAGAGTCAGACATGGATTTATATTGCTCCTTTTTTCCATGGCAATCAAACAGCAATGGGAAGAAGAGTTTCTGTCACTGCCAGCAGAGGTAATGCAGCTCCCAGCAAAAATGTTGGAGTTGGAAAGGATCATGGTGCACCCTTGCTCCAAGTGGAATGAATCACTTCCACATATATACATACATATATATATACATATATATATATATGCTGTATATGACAGTTTTATTAGTGCAGCACAGTTGGAAAAAAACAGTCATGACATACTTACTGTAAAGAATTTTTTCATTTAGCATAAAGCCAGCAAATTTACTTCCTTTGCCTTTTCTGATAACTTGCTTGCCACTTCAGTGTCCCAAAAACCCTAGAGTCTGTCTGTCTTAGGGACACTGAGCATGGCAGGAAACAGAATTACTTTCTGTATTCTTCTGCTTTGGAGACCCATTCTAGTTACACAATGTCTCTTTTCCTGCTCTGATCAGAAACAAAAAACCCCAACAAAATACCACCTTCTGGAGAATTCATTTTTTTTTGCCCTTTATATTTTTTCTTTGTCAAAAGTATCAGGTGAAGATATTGGTGACAGTTTTGTTACTCCCAAGAGCGAAGCTGTGAAAGGATTCTGTGTCCTGACAACAAATTCTCAGTGAAATCCATTCATTATACTTGGCTATTGGAATACAGTTAGGTCAAACAAACTTTTTTTTAAAAAAAGTACTGGTTAGTTGCAATAAAAAATAGAAGTGAAGTAGAATTTAATACTTATGTTTTGGGTGGGCCATGTGTAAAAAGACATCTAATAAAGAAGAAAATAATCTTTTAGTTGCCCAGTATTACATGGCCAAAATAAATAGATAAAGTAGACAGAAAATGTAACTTACTTTTTTTTTTTTTCCCCATTAGAAAAGGGAAAATTTGCTTCTTCCCCTATGTCAGTGTTTTCCAAATTCTTTTCCTTTTCCCTTCCCTCACACAATGTAAGGATAGCTCAAAAGAGACTGTAGATCAAAATGCTTGGGATAAGAAAAACCCCAGTAAGTCATTGTAAGAGGTTACAAATGTCCAAGGAAGTACTTAGATGCAAATAAAATAATAATAATTGTAAAAAAAATCATCTCAAATCACCTGTTTTTCATATCTGTGCTATATAATACTCCACAGGTTTCTGTTACAAACACATGTGGACTTTTTTGAGGGTCATGCTACTTCAATATTCTTTCACAGTTCTTCCAGAGGCTTTAAAGAGGTTGAATCCTTACAATTCACTCATCTGAGAACCTCTTCAGAAGATTTCAGTTGAACTCGTGCTGAACTAAAGCTGCAGAGGAACAAATCATCTATTCTTTTTCTAAAGAAACTGAAAATTGCTCTTTGCTTGGCCTTTCAGATGCAATTTAATGAGTTTTTTTGTTTGTTTGCAATAACTGGAAAATGCATGTTCAAAATTAAATGCTTTGGATGTATTTTTGCCTGTGAACACACATACTGGATACTTAAAATTATCATGTATTCATTGCCTCCCACCATTGCAGTTGAAGCTTTTTATTCCTGAGCAAAAGAGGGAAAATTAATAATCCCTGAGGATGCATACAAGTGTTTATAACTATAACAGTTACTAATAAATCTGTAATAATTAACCTATGTCTTTAAAGCAAGTAATTACATCGTTTTTCCCAGCCCCCCCAAGCTGTACATTCATACACAGCTCTTGATGAGTTTAAGCTACTCATACCAAAACAATAACTCATAGAAGTCACCAACACTCCTTATGCAGAGATTAATTTGTAAAATTAAAGAGAATACATTGTAAAAAATGTGACAGGCTTCCTGTGTTCCTCCACAAAGAAAAATCTGAAGTAAGCCCTAAAGGCAAGGAGGTTGTTCTCAATTGTCTCAAGACATTGTAATTCTCCTAGAACTTATATAGTCAAGACCCTATGCCTTCTCTTCCTCATTTTTTTTCCACTTTTACATTTGACTTATTGAAGAATAAGGGGGAAAAATAAAAAATTAAACACTGTGTACCCTAACATCCCTTTTCTTACTAACAGACCTTCTACAGCCCACAATTTATTTGACTGCAAACAAAAGTCAATGTTTTCTGTCATTGATTTCATTTCAGGAAGGACAGTCTGTTGCCATGTTATTTGGCAAGTGTGTGTACACATTCTCTGGAGTAAAAATACATTCTTCTTGGAACATATCAGTATTCATGTTCACCTTACATTTTTATAAAAAAAACTCATTATTTGTATCCTGGACAGCATCTTCAACTGAAACAGAAGATTATTTCAATAGTTTACAATTCATTCAGAACAACATAAAGCTGGAAAGATGCTTTTCTAGAGGCTGACTGCTCAGCAGATGGATTTTTGCAGTAAGATTTTCCAAAGATACTTCAAAATGCCCTGCTTAGAAGGGAATGTCAGGAACACAGATATTTCAGAAGTTAAAATCATTGGTACTGTAGTATTGTCCAAGTCACCTCAAAGTGGAAGTGATGACTTTTTAAAAAAATCTGGATTTCTCATGATCCTCTTCTGGTAATTATATATTTAATGTATTTTATATTGACAACATCTTTTTCAGTGAGAAGGTGAAGGGGGTAGGGTACACATTAGGCAAATTATAACAATTACAATAGTATAATTACAAGTCAACAGTTTTAAAGTGAAGTAATAAATAAATGTCTTCTACCAGTACATTTTAAACACAGTTAAAATCTGTTTTTTTAAAAAAAAAGTTGAGTTTTAGGCATTTTTTAGTTATTTCCCTGTTTTCTCATTTTATGTTTACAAACTGAGTCCATTCCTTATCTAAATAATGAGGTCTAGTAAATATTAAAAACAAAAAACCCAAACAAAACCAAGCAAAACTAAACAAAGTACAACAATAAAAACCCTACAAAACAAAACAAACCCCAAAAAAACAACTGAAAACAGCAACTTTTTTTTTTTCCTCCCTTAGTACCATGTAATCTTTAGTGACTACCAAAATTTTTCTCTTTTCAAATAGTTTTCCATGATTGTGGGGTTCACAAGACAGGTAAAATATTCATATAAATCTTGATTGCTAGAGTGTGCTAATGCACTTTGCAATTGTCTCTGTCAAACATCAGTCAGTGATAAAAGCAGGACCGGTAACTTTAGATTTTGGGCAAGAGCAATGTGACTGCCCTTCACTCCAGACAAGGCTGGTGCAATAGTGGCAGGATCTGTAAAAGATCCCAGACTCTGGAATTTTCCTAAATGCCATCAGTTTACAGCTAAAGAAAACTAGTCCATGAAGCTCTACTTAAGATTCTCAACCTCGATAAGGAATAAAACCTTTGGTTTGGTTGGAAAACACCAGTTTATTGAAATAGTCTGCTCAGAAGGAAAAAAGTCACCCTCAAAAGTCTTTTCATTCACAACAATTTTCAAGATGAATTGTAAATGTTTATTATAAAAAAAAAGTATTTTTTTTCCTTATTGCAGGATCTTAAGAGTAGCTACTCCAAGCTTTAATGAAATATGCATGCTGTAATTATTTCAAGTGATTTATTTAGGAACTGAAACATTTTGCTTGACAAATATTTAGTAATATCGGACTAAAAGAAAAATGTTGAAGTCAAGCTTCCACAGAAATGGTTTTTAAAAAAATTTCCATTGGCTCATACTCCCTTGTCCTCCTTACAATAGAGTGCTATAACACAGTTCCCATCACACTACTCATCGAAACTCCACTTATTACAGTAAGTGCCTGGCTGATTATTTCGTGCTAGCAGCACATTGCACTCGCTGTTCTTGAACTGGCACTGGCAGTTCACCGTCAGGTTAGCAATGAAGGGAGACCTAAATTGTCTGATATGTGTTCATACACACAGAAATTGCTTCTGCCCTCAGTTTGAGTGTCTCAGTAAACTCTGGAGCCTGCTCGGCTTAAATGAGGAGAAAACTGTTAAATTATTCTTAAGAATGATGTGCAGCTGCTCGGTTTGGAAATCAGCTCCTTTCCCTGCAGGGCCTGCAAAGCCCAGCTGTGTCAGCCTGGGCACAGCTAACAACTCCTCCGCTCCCACAGAGGAAAAACAGCACTCACCAGGGCTGGGAGGATGGGGATACTGCTAATTACCTTGTATTTTAAAGACATCTCCTGGTTCTCATCTCCAGTGTGCTGTATCTTCATTTAAAGTGGGGTAAATCACCCTGTGTGGCACTGAAGGAGATCACGAGGGCAACCGAAACACAGGATGGATATTTTTCATAGTATCTTTGTAAGAAAAGAAAAAGACAAAATGTCTACCCCTTAAAAAAGTCCCCAACAAAACAAAACACAAACCAAACAAACAAAAAAAAATCCTAACAAAGCCACACAAGACAAACTCAGCTGCATAACTCACTACAGCTTGAATATCCTCTGTAAAATTTCCAGTACCTTTTTCTCTGTGATAAAGAGCAACTGATCTATGGCTTGAGAGAAAACTGACTCTGAATACTAGTCAGATTGGAATTTTTTCACATAACAATACCAGACTTCAATTTGTGAGTCATTCTCTGGGTGGCAATTCAATATTAAGTGTGTTTGTAAAGAATCTTTAAATATCTCTTTCTGCAGATAAATTTTCTAGCGTTTCCTAATCCCCTATTAAGTAAAGGGAGCCAAGATAAAAAATGCAGGATATTGTCAATGCTTGTGATGAAAGGAAGTGGGCAGAAGCAGGAAAAAAACTCTCAGCAAGGTGATGAGGCTCAGATAATTTATTTTTGCCACTGGACTTAAGCAAAACAAAGTTTTTTTCTCTGTGAAAGTACGGAAGGAGCAAGTACCAGTAACATTTCATTTTTTCTGAATACACAAAGCAATAAGATGCCATTATGAATAGGTGATGGGCAAGTTCATGTATTTGCCTAACATTAACTGAGAAGTATTTGGTCAACTGTTTTACTGCTGTTCTTTCAGAATCATGATCCATTCTCCCCTTAGTCTTCATTAATTATGTTTTGTTTATTCTTTCCCTAACTTAAAATAAGCTGTTCACTTCAAAGCATCGCTTTCTCAGTGTTATATTTTTTTTGGCTACAGTATATGTGTGTTTACATCATGAACTCAGAAGAGATGAGGCATAATTTCTCAAGGTGTAATTCATATATAGACATTCTCTTCCTCCTTCTGTAGATTTCAAGAATTTTACCCTGTGTCCAAAGGAAACGACCTTTGTGCTAGACAGTGGAAGAAATATGGGAAGAAATGTGGTTATTCCCTCAGTGCATTGATGGTCACTGCCTCTATCATATAACAGCAAATGACTCCCATTTCAGCTTCATTCCCAAAAAATCATATCCTTTTGTCTCCTACTGATTCAAAACATCAGTAGTTCTCAACAGAAGTTTAAATGCCTGTGTAGGTCAGGCTTGCATCAACTCTGAACTACAAGATAAGAAATCAGCAAGTTACAAGCAGTTACAGTATTATAAACATTTCTGCAGGCAAGTCACTGGCACACGTTTCTCAAAGATTATAATAGGCAGATACATTCATTATTAAGATGTCAAAATAAAATATATCATTCCAACTTGCAAACATGGGAAAGTTATTAATAATATGCATTGTAGTGAAAAATTTAAAATTATTGTCTTTTTTGTACAAATGTAACATTAGGATTAACGAGCACAGCTATTTATTCATTCTGTTATTTGTTTCTTTGGCAAACACAAACTTTGAAAAACTCTCTTGAATGTACCAGGTGCCTTGGACACAGCATATTCGAATGTGAAAACAGCAGAGGTTGAAACCCATGCTGAACTATTTCCACTTTTTATGTGAGACTCATCTTTTAAAGCCATTCTCTGACAGTACAAAAACACAGGAACTGTGACTGAAGTTACCCTATCTGTGCATCTCTTTTAACTTCTACAAAGCATGGCAGGTGTAGCCACAAAGGCAATGGATCTGGATGCTGGGGAAAAAACACTGTGAACAAAAATCCACTTCCCTGGTACTAGGGCTGTGTGCAGTTTAAGAGTCTTCCACACAGATCAACATTACACCACATCACTCATCAAGCCAGGATGAAGAATAACTCCTGAAAACATTGCTGGATGCTAGAAACTAGGAGAAAGATAACTGGGGATAGAAAAAGTCATGCAAATTGAGAGGAATCAATTTGTGAGCCAGGCCACTGAAACAAAGATCAGGGGTCTAGAAATAAGGTTTTGAGATGAGGAGATAATTCCTAACAATGAGTTATACTAGAAACACAGCTTCTTTTCAGCTTCAAAGCCAAGATAGGTGACATGTGTACTGCATGCAATTATCCTTAGAAGACAGCACAGAAAGCAAATGAAGTGAGGAAAGGTAGAGAAAAGAAAAGTACATGAAAACAGACAATTCAACTGAGAAATTTTACTTTTTTTTTTTAACGAGACTTGTAATAAATGTTATCAGAATAAGTTAAGACAGCTGCTGTCTCCCATGGTTCCAATGGTTTTCAGTTCACAACTGCACATTCTTTTGGAGCACAGGTTTTATTCAGCCAGGTTGCTTTTATCAAGGAAGGTGTTTCAGTCAATATTATGAATGATATATAGACATCAGACTGGATGATGTATCTGTGCCTGAAGATCTGACACTAGCTGTTTTGAGGGTTTATGGAGGGCATAAAAAGATGGTTCATTTGGGGCTTTTATGTTTAGCTGACTTAAATTTTGGGGTTTGTTTATTAGTGGGAGTTTTTGTCTGTGTCTGTTTTAGGTGTTTTGCTGGGGGCTTTTTTGATAGCTGCCAAATACAGTTTGCAGCCTTGCAGGGTTATTAATCAATTAAATTCCATAGTATGTCAAATAAACAGGGAAATGTTTTCCTACAGTAGCTGTCATGTCCTTCCATCACAACCAAAACCACATTTAGTAAATGAAGTGTTTTTCTTTTATAACTTGATTCTTTTGAACTAAAAATAAAGCAGTTCATTTTTCACTGAAAACCCCAGAACAACAGAATTACCTACTTCAAGTAAGAAACAAGTGATCTGGCTTTTTACTCAGAAGAACCTGTTCAGCTAGAGCTGAATCCTATACTGGAAACTTTTTACCCAGAAGAACCTGTTCAGCTAGAGCTGAATCCTATACTGGAAACTTTTTACCCAGAAGAACCTGTTCAGCTAGAGCTGAATCCTATACTGGAAACTTTTTACAGCTGAAATGATGTTTTCATACCACACCAGCAATGTGTCCTGCTGTATCTCCCATATGCTGGCATCACTGCAGTTCTCCAAGCCAAACCATCCCATGTTTTGCACAGGAGGTCACACAAATCTTAGCACAGTTTTACTGTGACAGTTCAGGCCACTCCACTTGTGCTATCTTCTCAATGGCTGCTTCCACAAACTGCACCATCAGCCTGAGCTGAACCTTTTTCACAGTACAGAACAAAGTGCTCATTGTTTGGTGTCAGAAAGTGTTGAGTCATTTGCTTGGACAAAATCAAGTAGGTCAGACTTGATCAGACTGTGGAACAGAATCAAAACCATGCCCAAAATGTTGGTCACAAATCTTAGTCTATGACAGAGCTCAGAGGCAGCTCAGCTCAAACACCAGGACAAACGCCTGGCTGATCTTTGAGGGTGCTGCATTATCAGCAGGCAGTATTGCCTTTCAGATTTCCTAGGACATGTAAGGATTCCTAGGCAAAAGACAGCCTTTAGGAAGAGTTTGGAAATGTCCACAGGAGTTACCTTCCATAAACAAGATGAGAAGACAATGCCTTTTCTTGTTTAGAAGGGAATGACAAGCCTGTGTTGTATCCCAGGGGCTGCTACTGGAGCTCAATTGTTTATTAATCCACTTCATCATAAGGACTCTGCATACAGACCTGGAACTTTAACATGCTCACTATAAAGGGCTATAAACTTCCTCAGAAATACATCTATTTCCTGTACAAGAGCATGATGTCCTTCTAAATCAAATAGGAGACATCCTGGAAGAGGTTTCTCTCCTCGTAATATGTTTACAAAGAAAGGCCTTTGTGTTGCTTGGTTTTGTTTCCTTTTGAAATGATTTTATTTTCCATCTTGAAAAACCTTTAAATGTCTGCAAAGGGAAACTACAGATAAAATGATCTACTGCAGATCACAAAGTTAGATTGATATATATATACATATTTCTGTACTGATCCTTGTGGAACAGCTTGCTTGTTGTTAAAAAAAAATTCAAAGGATAAATGCCATTAGCTCTAGGAATTCTTTACAGTACCAATATATGAATATTTTTTCTATTTATGGTGCTGGGCACTTTCATATTTAGAAATATATCTAAATTTTTGAATATGTAATTAATATAAAAAAAATCCAGAAATTTCTTGTCATAACTATCTTGTGTCTTATCATAGGAATTGTCCAGCTTTACCAGATTTTTTTCATCTCTTTTACCAGATATTGCAATGTTTCATTGCACATTTTTTTAATAAAGTCTATTGAATTTAAAGAAAAATATCTTAGGAATACAACTGCTTGTAATAGTAAGAGTATTCCTGGGGGGAGTAAAAGAATTGTCAACATTTTGGAAATATAGAATAATCTAAATAATTTAAAGTTGCTTATGATAAAATTAATAGTGTAAAGGACATTCTACTTGAATTAGAATTACCTCTTTTTCAGAAGGGGAATGAATTAAAGAAATAAAGCCTCTAAGTTCCTATTAGAGCTGTAACTCCTGGATAAGTGCCACATCTGCCTTGTGTGGCTTAATTTACTGATGATTTTATTTTTTTTTCTAAGGAAAACATAGTATTTATTCTTATAATATGACATGTCACAATATTACAATGATTATCCAGTTGCTTTATGTATGGTCATAATACCATCTGCTTTGCAGCTAGCCTTCTTTTGCATGTGTACCATCTGGAACATCTATCTGTATTCTAATTATTGTACAGATGAGATTTTTGTTTTTACAGAAACACCATATTGGCTGTATCCTTCATCGATTTCTTAATTTAAAAAAATACAATGCAAAATAATGTAGAACAGAAGCAAAAACTTGGCATCTTAAATTAGTTCTAGCTGTCTGATTTTCCTCTGTGTTTCTCCTAAGGAATGAAACTAAACCAGAAACCTTAATGTATTTACTACTACTTTGCTATTTATTTTAGGAGAAACAGGATCTGGGTTTATAGACAAGATGAGACAGGCCTTTTAGCTTCAAGTAGCTTGGTGGCTGTACATATACATCAAATTTCCCCACATTTAACTTAATTCAGTTCTCCAGTGTTTCATGCAAGTATAAAAACAGAAGCTGAAAATGCTCCTAAGACCCTTCTCAATCATTTACATACATTTGCCTCACACAGACCATCAGCTCTTACTTTGTTTATTCATGGCAAAAATGTCATTAGGTTCAGAGTCCATAACAAATTTCTTATGTCCCAGAGTTCCTGCAGGAGGGAGATTTGGCAATATCTTGCAGGGAGGGGCAGAAAGTGACTCAGCAACAACAAAGGTAGCACAGTGTGGCAGTGACCCATCCTATGCTTTTTAAAATAACTTTAGCTTTTTCTAACTTTTCTCTTTCTTTCCCTCTGCCTCACTTACTATTAAATAAAAATATATCAATATTTTTGCATCAACATTTAATCTCATTTGGTTTTTATCTTGTTTTTTGGGGGAATGTTTTGAACCTTCAAAGTTCTTTCCATTTTATTCACAGAGACTTAGTTTTCTTTTCCCTCCTGTGTTTAAACTGCTTTGTAATACCCCTACCAACAGGTCAGCAGTGTCTGCACTATTGGCCAGGAATGTTCCAGGGCATGTCTCACAAACCTGGTATCCAGCTAGGACCTCACCTTGGCACCACTCCAGCTGGGGACCAGTGTTTGGCACCAGGACTGTGGCAGAAAGGGGAGAAACAGAGAGATGGAGTGGGATTCTTGCTGGATCTCAAAGAGATAAATGGCATGATAAAATACCAGCTTTAACAAGGCAGAATAAAAAGAACATGGATTTAACTTTACATGCTGGGAACCCTCCTTTTATGAAGTATTGGGCACACCCTGGGTGGATTTTTTTAATTGCACGATGAATAGATTCTGTCTGTGGAGAGCCTCCTTCCTCCTCCCATACTGTGCCTTTGATTCGGTGTAACAAGCAAAACTACTGCTCTAGACTTCAGATTTTCCTTCCAAAAGTTATCCCACCTGTTAAGGCAGAGAAGCAACTACTACTTATTTCATTTATTTCCAAAATGGGGATGCCTCTGGTACGTCAGGTCTGTGAGATGTACTCTACACCATCCCTTAATAATTACATAATACCAGGGGAACAGCACAAAAACATTGAAATTCCCAATGCTTAGCATAAATATAGGAAAACTTGGAAGATTTGTGCAAAGGGCCATATGAAAAAAGCATATAAGTATGGTCATTTTGCATAGAATACCTATTTTCATTCATATTTTATTGTAGTGAGAGTACTTTGATGATACAGATAAATGAAATACTAGAGAACTCTGTCTGGCAAGCAAAGATTTTTTTGCTTCTAAAAATTATGTCCCTGGAACAATTTCAAATATCACATAAAACACCCATCTCAAAATAGGAAATAGTCCAACATTACAGCAATTTTCTGGTCCAAAAACAGCTAGGCTTCAAATTAGGACATTAAATTTCAGGTGAAGACTGGAAAATTTATTTCCAACTGTACCCTGCTCTTCTTTTCCTTTTTTTTTTCTTTTTTTTTTTTTTTTTTTTTTTTTTTAAGTCATTACAAAAGAATAGTCAACTTTCTATGCTGGAAAAAATTAAAATGAGGCTGTGATAAATTATAAATCTTTCATTCCAGTCTCAGCTCTACTTTAAGTAACTTTGAGAAGACTAGAAGACTCATTTGTAATAATTAATAACTTTCCCTTTAGGATGAAAGGTGGGGCTCATAATTAATCACTGATACGAAAAACACAAAAATGTTAAACTCACATAATAATAGGTCTGGGGTGTACTATACCTGACTTCCACATTCAATATTTATTTTACTTCCCCAAAGCTTTGATGTATTTTGTAAGACAGAGGCTTTCTAGCTGCCATTACAACAAATGCAATAGGTACATCACTGCTTTTTACATTTGTGTTTCTTCAGGTGCCTAAACCTCTCAGAGGCCAGGCACTGCTGACCTGCCCACAGACCTTTGCAAGGATATTTCTGACAGCTCCACTGTAAGAACAGGGAGCCAAGCCTTCACTTGGACAAGTGAAACATTCTTTCTGAGGGTATGAATGCATAAGATAAAGGTGGTTTCACTACTATTGTCCATACAGTGATTTACTATTTGTCATCTATTGCACAGCTGCAGCAGAAGCTTCTCTCCTGCTAGCACACAGTAATTAACAGGAAAGAGGAGAGAGCAAGAGACACTTCTCAAAGAAAAGAACAATTTAAACCACACTTAAAATCACTTTCATTATAATCAACATTTTTATCTAAAAGGTAACTTGCAGTTTGAGATCATCTGTGACCTTTTAGAATATCATCAAGGGTACGTGTTTAAAATATATATTACACTTAGTAGGGTGTCCAATTTATTTAGTCTAGTTTTCGACTTTGTACAAGATTTTTCCTTGTGTTTGCAACCTAAGCTTGCTTTCTTTCACATTAAAATTTACATAGTAGTTAAACCTGAAATAAAACCATGAGAATAAACTGTATCAGGTAAAATCATATAAAACTCTCTTAAACTGAAATGCTGAAATACAGCATCAAATATGCTAAAGGCTATTGCTTCCCCTAGTGTAATATTGCTTGCTTTTAAATTGTTCTCTTCTGGCAAGAAATCAATAAAATACAGAATTCCTTTAATTAGATGGAATTTCAAATTAAGAGTTTTATCCTTTTAGATTTAAAATCATTATGATGGTAGGAAAAAGCCTACAGAAATTAATTCAGCGGAGAAATTATATACAAACTGCAAGATGTTATTTAATTCTCAGTTAATTAGGTACAATATTCTCAATTTTTTCCCAGACTGAATTGTGGAAAGTGATTCTAAAAAATCTGCAGCTTACATAACTCCTCGGCAAAAGACCAGCTCTTGATTCAATACATATACAGACAAGTTAAGCAAAACTAAATCCATCACTGAACTTAAAAGAACTATAAAAGAATTAAAAGGCCAATGTAAAACTTTTTAAAAGGCTCAGACCAATGACCCTGATTCATTTTTTAAGTAAGGAGAACTTCTTGCATATGACCTTAACTTATAACTCTTTTATGACTTAGGATTTAATTGAGCCAGTAATTCCTAAAAGTCTAAATTATTTCCTCCCTACACCCTTTTAATACTTGGTCTCTGCTTCCTCAATAATATATCCCTGTCATTCATAGTACTGAAAATAGAACTTAAATGGTTATTTATAGCCAGTATTCATGTACTTATGGAGAGATTAAGTAATATTTGAATGATGGAAGTATCTAAGTAACCAGGGCTTCCTCAAGAATTTGAAGTAGTAGCAAAAGCAGTCTCCAAGTCATTAGTGATTATTTTCCATGACTTGGAGTGCAGCTGATGCAGCTCAGGTCAGGATAAGGTAAAACTTGGTCTTTAAAATTTAACAGAGGAAAAAAAACCACTAAACTCAACAACCAAACAAAAGAGTCCAAGAAAATCATCAGCCCTGTCAGCCTCACTTCAGTATCCAGGAAGATACTGGAGAAGATCAAACAATCCCTTTACAAAGCCTTGGAAGAATAACGTGACAAGAAGCAAAGTCAATGGATTTTCCCCCTCTGACATTCTAAGTGGATCAGGAGAAGAAGTCATAAACTACATGGCATTCTTAATGAAGCTGGGGAAACTTGGTGATGATGAAATTATTGCATAGTCTATAAAGAGAAACAAAAGGACCAAAAAATAACCAAAATATGCACAGGAAATCCTCTGCTGTATCTTCTCAGTCTGATATCCAACAGGGTTCTCCAGAGATCTGCTCTGGGCTCAGGCTTGATCAATTGTTTCTGGTACTGCTTATCTTCACATGGAGAGCTCACATATCAAATGTTCACATTATGCTATTTGTGCAGCAGGAAGTTTTGAAAACAAGTGAGCAAACCTCATTCTGTGACCTATTAAGTGTTTGTCTGGTGTCAGAGGCACAAGCTTATTATTCTTCTCTCTTTATTTCCCGTGGCACTTCAGCTTATTTGTCTTTTGGGGATCATGCCTTAAAAATGTGGACAAATTATGGGGATCATGGAAAAAAACCCAGAAATATGAGATTTAAAAGATGCTACATTAGAAAAGGTTAAAAAAATATATGTTTCTACTCTTCTACCATTACTGTTTTTAAGGAATGCAAGAATGGGTTGTGAAGGAAGATATGATTAATGATAGTACTGTTCTACTCAGTAAAATGGTTTTATTGAGACTGTGAAGAGATTTTCCTCCAGATTCAGGAAAGTTTTGTCAAAGAGTAATGAGCTTTTGCTCCAAGAGAACATAGACTGCTAGAAAGAGTCTTTCACACATTTGACCATAATTAGTTACCTGGAAAAGCTGAGAAATCCCTGCCAATAAACAGCTCTTCAAAAGGGCTGGATTTATGTTTGAGACTGACAAAATCAGGAGAATTAAAGACCAAACAAGCAACATTAGTAATATGAAACAAGGTTGTTTTTCTTGGTCCATTCTCTGGAGAATAAAATTTAACTAGAAAGACATATTTGGAGATTATTTTACTGCTGGAAATAAATTTAAAAAAAAAAACAACTCACTTGACTGTCATCAGGACTACACATAACTAAGAAAATAACCTATTACATTACTTGTAATTATAGAAGAGGGAAATACTGATTTCTTCCCAAGGTATTTTATCACCTCAGAAAAAGGGATAAAAACACACATATAATTGCACAGTGCTTGCCTGAGAAATGCCTCTTTGTCACTACAAGAAAGACAAAAATGCCCTAAAATAGGCTAAATGTATCAAGAAGGATAAAGCCTGTAACTGTGGTGGAAACCTGATAATACTTCCCATTTTGAGTTACTGACTTTAAAGAAATTGTTTCAGCAAATGAAGCAGTTAAGACTTGTGTTGAAGATCTGCATGTCACATTCATTGTCCATGAAGCACATAAATTAAAGGTGAAACACAAATATACCTTCATGGCACTTTTTTCTGCAGCAGTCTAAAAGAAAAATAGACTTGTACAAATGCCCTGATACTTTTACTTATGAACATGTAGACTGCAAAATTAATAAAAAAAAATACCAAAAAGCAAATAAACCATCAAAAAAACCCAACAAAACAACAAAACTAAAAGTCAGAGCACTAAATGTTTTTTTTAAAAATGCTAGTAGATATCAGGAACAAATTCTATCCTTGACCACATTTCACTTCTGCTTAAATTATTTCCACTCTTCCAGTAAAATAAAACCATTTTCTTCTCTGAACCAATTAAAAAAAACCCACACTGATAAAATTGTCAGAGAAGAAATATTCAAACAGAAAGTATGACCTGCAAAAAGTCACAAACACAAAATAATGAATTTAATTCCCTAATTATGGAAATATTCAAATAAAGACCAAATGGGGTAGATTGTGCTCCTTATGTTTAGCAATTAATTGGATAATTTGGTCATAATAACAATAAAAAAAATTATAAAAATAATTTGATTTTCTCTATTATCTAACAGAGAAATTATTTTATCTTGCTCTCCCCTCCTCCTTTCCTTGTAATTGTAAAGGTGCTACAGGCTAATTCTTTCCAATTTTCCCACTTCCATAAATATAATACCCTTATTTCTGATTTTTTATTCCCTCATGCATTTAAATAATTATTTCACGTGTCTCCCTTTAAAATCAGGATTGCCAGAATATTTACTGACCTTTGATCCATTCCAACTTTGCATTTTTCCATCCATTTTAATTTGAGAAACTGATTACAAACACACAGACACATCACTATAACTGAAAACTGTTTATTTTATATTTTAACAAAGGGATGCACACAGCAGTTGGCAGGAGTTGTGTTCTGTGCATGCTGCAATTCTCAGTAAGGATGAGAGTTATTCACCACCAGCTGTTTATGGTGCACTGATGATTGTGGGCCAATTGACCAGGGATTATTTCTTCCTCCCTACTCTGAGGTGAAGTATTTACACATTCTCTGAATATTGCTGATGAGGAGTCCCCTGGGAAAAGGCTGGAACTGTGCTGTAATCAAATTGTTTCTGAAGTTTTTCTGAATATTTGTGATTTGGGTTTTTAATTCTGACCTGCATATTGTAATTTTCTGAGTCATTGAAAAAATAGACATCACATGGTATGGCTTATATATTTAAAAGAGAAGAATATAAAATAAAAGCCAATCTATCTATCTATTTATATCTCTCAAACAAGTCCACAGGAAACAGTCATCAAATTAAATCAGTCTTAAGGGCCTCCTTCTCGTAAGAGATATTGGAATATATCTTCTAGTAACAACAGAATTGTGCATTCTTAGCTGTGGAACAGCATGGTGAAAATCCATCCATATAATAACCACAGGGCAGTTATTTTTAATTTACATCATAGCCATTGAGAGAATTTATCCATTCATCCATAGAGAATTAAGTAAACCAACCCAGCCCCACCAAAAAAGCCAAAATCCCTGGAAAAAAAATTATTTATAAGAACTTTTTCAGCCAATAGTAAGAAAAAAGATACTGAGAAGATGAATTAAAATAAAAAAATAATAAATCTGAACACAAGGAAATTCAATGTAAATCCCAATATTATTAAAACGTAATAAAAATAGTCATTAAAGGCTTAATATGGATTCCATCTCTAGAAGTCCATATCCTTTAGATTATACATTGTATACAGAACAAACTTCCCAGAAAATTGTAATATATATATATTAATAATATATATACAATATACATATAAATATATATATATAAATTAAAAAATTTAAAAGCATAGCAAAATCAGTAAGACATCTGGAGCACACCAAAATCAACCCTGCTTAGGAAGGGATTTTTATATTTCCTTTTGCATAATTAAATCTGCAACTTAAAGTAAAATCTGCATTTTTAAATGAAAAAAGAAATGAATATGGAGGGTGCAAGTAGTATGTAAACCATAAGAAATGACAAAAGCAAGTAATTAAAGAAGTATTTCTAATTAATCTGGTATCAGTTTTCTTCAATTAATAGAATGAAATACAATTATAACTTTCTAAAGGACCTGAGCATAAAAAGACCTATAAAATTTATTTATTTATTTAAAATGAATATTTCCTTGTGTGTATCACTTATTCCCACCTTGCTTACAAAGGCTGATGTGGTGCAGAAGAGCCTAAAAAACTCTAATGTTATCTGTAGCTCTAAAAAGGAATACAGGAAACAATAAATGAGTTTGTAACCAACACTGAGTAAAATTCTGTGTGGATCAGCAGCAGAGCTGTACAAGTTTATATGTCTGGATGTGATCCCCATACCTCACATAGACTTCCACTTGTAACTTGCAGAAATATTTACTCCAATTCTTCTATATTTTTCTTTTTCCTTCCCCATGCTCACATTCAAGTCTGGTGCAGGGCAGACTAATGGTTCTAGCACTTCTGAAATGCAGAAGGCAAGGGGAGATGAAACAGAAATTTATTCAGCCTTATTCAGATAGTTCCTGCTGAGTTTATTCATTAAGTTTTAGGTGCACAATGCTGAACCTGGCAGGCAAATCCACAATGGAAGGAAAAAAAGCAGCAGAAGGCTCAATGAAAAGGAATAAGGAAGTAGAAGGGAAGAAAAGAGTGGGAAGATAGGTCCAAAAGGACCCTGACAAGTACATTTCCACCTTCCTCAAAAACCCCACATCATTCCATGGCATTGAATAATCCACAGTCAGTGAGCACCACTGCACAACCAGTGCACACCACCTGATTGTGGCCAGAGGTGCCACTTCCCTCCCTAACTGAGTCATTCTCCTGTAAAATTAATGCTGTTCTGTTTGTTAATAAAGTGGCTGATTATGACACATTTTCCTTGTATCTGTTCCATCATTATTTTTGTCAGAAAGTCAGTTTCAGAAATGAAGCTGTTTTATCTTAAAAAAAAATAAAAAAAAAGATACTTTCTCATTGACAATTCTACTGAGGAAAAAACCCTAAAACAGCAAAACTCTGGGCTCAGATACTCAGAATAAAAACTTTCTGCACAGCCACTCTTGTGGAAGGCACTGGAGTTGCTCAGGGAGTCAGATGTTTCTTAGATTAGTAAAATCATACTGTAAGGGGTAATCAATGTGCAGCAAGCAGGCTAAGGCTGTTATACAAGTCCTGGATTGAAAAACATTTTCACTACTTACGTTTGTCTTCACTCTGGAGCTGTTTGCAGTGCCTTGCAGAAACCCTTCAAATATTTGCCTTCGAGGTTTTCCCATTGTTTTCCATTGAATCCCTCCTCATCCTCTGGAGATGTTGCAGGAGCTGGCCACAGAACACAGCCCATCATGCTGACTACACTTTCCCACTATTTCCAGGTCTCATCTTACATCATTTGCTAGAGTTTAGGCCCATCTACAGCTTCACAAGTTTGCACATCCTTATTACAGAATCATTAAAGTTGGGAAAAGCCCCTGACATCCTCGAGTCCAGCCTCTGAGCGATCACCACCTTGTCAGCTGCAGCACAGCACTGAGTGCCACATCCAGCCCTTTCTTGGGTACTTGTGGCTCCACCACCTCCCTGGGGCAGCCCATTCCATCAGCAACCCTTGCAGTGAAAAGATATTCTTCCTTCTTACATGACTGTAGATGCTCACAGGTTAGATTGCACACAGAAATGATTCCTGTGGCAGAGTCAACAACCACTTCACCAGGGCGGGGGGAAAAAATAAAAAATGTGAAAAAAATAAGGTCAAGAGCTGCTTAGGAATCTTTAAGAATTCCTAAACCACAACTTATTTTGCTGCTGCAAATAGTAAATTTCAGCATGGTCTCTATCCAACAGCTGTACCTGAACCATTGGTTGATTATGGAGTCCTGAGGTTATGAGGCCCCTAAGTCTTCTGTTCTTACAGCTAAAAAGGAGAACTCAAATCCAAACCTTGTTTTTTAATCAAATCATTGGTTGCAGATCCAGGGAAGTTATGAGATTATTATTAAAAGGTGTGCTCCATGCTAGGCAAAAGATTGAGAATACTTTTCCTTGCAAATAAGGTTGTGAACTAGACATATGGGTTGTGTTTGAGACTCCAAAGGAAATTTTGGCCTCCCTGAAGGTAATGAAATTTTGTCGTTTTATAAAATGACATTTATTATATAATGACATTTATAATAAAATACCATTGTCATGTTAACAGTATTTTATTTCCCACCACTGAACTTCTTGAAAAAGTCACTTCACCTTTCTAAACACCCTATTCTTGAGCTATAAAATAAAGATAATAATGAATTACTTCTCTTCCTGAGGTATTTTTAAAATTGTGATAAAAATCATTGTAAGTCTGCATTCTCAGGAATACAGATTTCACTTCTGCATGTCAAATATGTGGCACCCAATTGACACCACAATGTTCTTCAATAGAAGATTGGTTCTATACTAACAGAAAATTAAGAAATAAATTATATGATTATACCGAAGTTTTATAGTTCTGCATTCATTTGCAGTAGTTAAAGCTTGGCCATTTATCCTGGCAATGAAACAGATATTTAAAAGTTCTATTAAGATTAGAACAAAATCTGGCTAGCACAAATGACTGATCTTAAAGTTACATTCATTTCTATCAAGGAGTGATATTTTTATGGTCCATTCTCCATCGACACTTTGGCAGGTGTCAGAATAATAGCACTGAGCATCAAGGAATTCCCAGAGCTAAGATTCTCAGCAGATGTAAATCAGCAGAGCTAGAATGCATTAGAGTCACAAGAAATTATATCACCTCGGAATGTGCTCTCAGGTATCTGCTATCCCCACTAAAATACCTCTCAAGTCAGCAGTGTGCACTGTTATCACTCCAATACCACTCTGTATTGAGTCTTAAAAGTCAAGTGCTAAACCTGTGAATCAATGCAAAATCCACCAAACTAGAATTGATTAAATTATTGTGATGAGTTTGCAAATTTTCTATATTTTGTGTCCAGCTTTCACAGCTGGACACAGTTTTTTTCACAGCTTTTCCAGTTTTTTTTCACAGTCCTACATTATCCATGTGGCCTCTTTTTTAAAAAAAAAAAAATAAATTAAAAGTACATAGTTTTTGTCCAGTTCTAAACAAAAAAAATTGGCAGTTTCAAGTATACTTTGGGGACAGAAGGTACAATCTAAAGATATTATGGGCTTCAGCAATAAAATTGTAGGGAAAAAAATAAAAACACTACTGAATACCAAGCAACAAAGTTTCTTCTTTATTTCACTTCTTTTTTTGTGTTTTCAGGGCCTGGCAGCCCACACCTGAGTTCTGCACAAGTTCCAGGAGCTGTGAGATTATCCTGTAGGGCTGCACATCTCTAGATATTGAAAGTGATCTTCATGTGCTCTCTCTGTGGGGTTCACAGATGGCATCACACAACAGCCTCGTTCCCCAGGGAGAAAAGCACAAGGGACAAGTGCCACCAGGAAAGCACAAGGGACAAGTGCCACAAGTGCAGAGTGATGCTCTGGCTCCTGGGCCACAAGCCAATGCAGATCAGTGGCTCCCAGAGCAGCATCCCAGATCCCATCACAGACCACCAAGGGAAAATGGAAACCTTCATGAGCACTTGGTAGTAGCCAGCACTGTGAATAACTTTTCCCTGTTACATTTATTTACTGTAATGCCACACTATTTCCCTTCCTAATTAGCATTGCTTTCCTGTAATTAAACTTTTGGTTTCTATAGAGAGATCTTATAGCTATGAAATTTGTAATTAAAAATGTTGCCACCAAATTGCAGATTTCAGCTACATCCATGCATTCTTAATGGGTCCCAAAGCTTTGGCTGTGTGTCATAGGAACAGATTTTCGAGGGAAAATGCCACAGAAGGTGAGAGAATAGAAAATTGCTTTGGTGTGGAAGATATATCTGCAAAACAAAGCCCACCACTGCACAAACCACCAGCTAAATGCTATAAACCATGCATTACAGCTCTTCTGTTGATATTCTGAAAATAATTATGATTGTGAGCTGTCAGAAAGATTCACTGCACCAGTTATGTTCATCACCAACTGACAACCTACCTAGGCAAACCCTTTTAAAATCTGAGCCTCCTACAACACTAATGAGCATTAAAGAACAAAATATATAGCTCCCATGAGTCAGAGGCACAGCATCATAGCTTGCCACCGCTATAAACAGTAAATCTTTACATATGCCTATTGGCAATGATGCTCCACAAATGTCAGCAGAGACTCCTGTTTTCTAACTTCATCAGTAACGCTCCTCTTCATTACATTTACAATGTGCAACATAAAATCAAGCACACCAGCAGAGAGAAGCCTGTTTTGCACAGAGGGATTTTCTCTAGGGGTGGGGAGAAGTAGGGTGGTATGAAAAGGGTTTTGTATGACTTTCAAGCATGGAGAGCCCCCCTGAAGCTTTCTAGGTTTTACTCTGAGCACTATGCTACTGTTTGTTTCTAGTCAAAGGGGGTGTTTTGTTTTGTTTGGGTTGTTTTGGGGGTTTTTGTTGTTCTTTTAGCAAAATTGGCCATAGAACTGTGCCACAGTCTCTATCATATTCTATTCTGCAAAGTAGCCATTTGTCACCATGTCATACGCGCCACAGGATCTCATTGAGGTGTCATGCCCTCAAAATCCATTCCTGCTTGCAGGAACGAGACACAATAAA
This sequence comes from Parus major, assembly GCF_001522545.3. NCBI lineage: Eukaryota > Metazoa > Chordata > Aves > Passeriformes > Paridae > Parus > Parus major. Next base: position 106,688,438 of record NC_031768.1, read on the forward strand.
ACAGGAGTATATGCTACTAAAGAAAGAAATTGTTTTGTTTGTCAGGACCGTTGAGAGCAGTAACTTCACTCAGAGGAGCACTCTCAGATTATTTTGGCACAGTTGTCACATACACAGATAAACCCAGTGAAATATAGTTTTCGGGATCATTATTTGTACAGCATTTCAAAACAATTTGTCTTGACCTAGTGCTTTCATACATACATGATACTTGGAACTCCTGGGTGCATCCACAGGCAACTTAAAAACTGAAGCCTAGATAAATGTAGTAATCAACTGCGAAGTACCATATGAAGAATATAATTTCATTTAAACAAGACAACAAATAGCACATTGCTAAATACAGTTTTCTAATAATACTAGAGACAGAACAGGAAAAATGTTCAAATGATGAGAAACATTTCAGACTCCTTCACTAAAAACCTGAATTTCATTATGCAGTCAGATAAAAGAATATAAGTTGTGCATGCAGAAGCATGTTTTATTTCATTGCCCCCACCATGGCTTTTCAGGATGATTCCATTGAAATCTGCACTGTCCAAAGGGAGTTATAGATGGACTGCAGGCAGGAAAAACTTCAAGTGCAAGGTTAAAGTGGAAAACCTTCAATTGGTGGGAAAATCTTCTGACATTTAACAGAACATTCATGCACTTTGGATCACTCTGAATCAATAAAAATATGCCCCCCAGTGATCTTTGGGCGTGGATTGTCCCACATTCACTACTCTTACCCTCATGTCAAATTCCCGTGTCCTTGATTTTCTGTAAATAATACTGACACAGGGGTCAAATGATACATGTGATCAATAAGAATTGTACTGGGGAAGTGTTCCTGCCTTCAGAACCAGTATTTGGGAAGATCCTTTGCAGGAAATCCCTGATAAAGCCACAGTTTTGATTGATGGGTAAAGGAGAGAGGTAAAGAAAAATCAGTAGCCAACCAAAAAGTCAAAGAGGAGAACTGGGGCTCAAATTGAAGCGTTCCATAGGAAGAAAAAGGCAAAGGAACATCCAGCATGTCCACATAGATCTTGTCTTCCTAACTATGGAAGCATGATTTGCCCAAAATCTTGTCAAATAGATGAGGTTGCAGCACTGGTCTTGACAGCAGTGAGACAGCAACCTTTGGGACACAGCATTTGGCTTTTTGGCTGACAGCCCTTGGTAGCTGACAGGCAGGTTCTGTTTGCCCTCCCAAGAGCCCATCTGGCTCTGGTTTACCCTGTCTGGAAACAAATCACAGCTAGTGATGCAGACTCTGCTAGTCCTGCTCCTCTTCCAGCAGGAGGGGAGGATGCCCATTATGACTTGTGACCAAGAGAATGGAGCAGAGTGCTGTCACAGACCTCCACAGTAAGAGCTGGAATGGACTCGCCAAAGCTCCATTTCTGTGACAGAAATCTGAAGGGATCTGACAAGTCTGGCAAGGTAATCTTCCAGAGAGAAGTTTGCAAGAGCTTGAGCAGTTACTGTGGTTACTGCAAACCAGATGACAAATCTGTCTCTTGGTTTCTTTGGTCATACACCTGTGTCGGAAAAGCATTCAAGGAGCAACAAAAAGAAATTACATGGGGCCTAGAAAAGGCATTTCCTTTCACAGGTTTAACATTTCCCCAGCTTTAATTTAATTAAATGCCTTCCTGCACTTCATCTGTTAAAAAAGCTCATATTCTCTGCTGTTGACTCCATTCATTCAAGTGAATCAGAAGAAGAAAAGAAAGTCCAAATTCTGCTTCCAGGCAGGCTGAAGTCCAGTGCAGCTTGGTATTCATCTTGCTCAAAAAAAAATACATGTCATATATCTCTACCCAATAAATACCAGATAACATTTTTCATAAGTTTTTAGGCCACAGTAATTATTCAGTCCACCTCCTGCATAACCTGCCTTTTCACAGACACACTACTACAGTGATGCTTGTAATAAGTTTTACCTACCATTCACCCTGCTGAAATCTGTTAATTAAGACTTTCAGACACACGCAATAATCCTACCTTTTCTGCTCCTGGAGGACTATGCATATGCATGAGTGATCTCTGCAGCTGGAATGTTAACACTGCTGAGGGTAATATTCTATATATGGAACAGTAGCCATATGCCCACACAGCACACCTTGCCCCTTTTACATAAATATAATCCAAAGCTACATTCTGGGATGTGTAGTGCTTCAGAAAAGATAGTTTGGGAAGAGAAGGCTCACTGGGCAACAAATTTTCTTTAAGCCTTGGGGAAAAAGGAAAAGAAAAGGTAGCAATAACAGTTCTGATGCTTCCCAAAAATAAAACACAGCTATCAGAACTCCCTGGCTATTTGACACCTCATTTTCTCTGCAGTAATAAATACATCTAAGGAAGCTTTTATTTTGATAGTTTTCTCTGAAAAACCCTCCACCCTCTACAATACAAGATTTTCAGTACCTTTGAAGTTCACTGCAGTTATTCAATCTTCCTTACTGGATAAAACACAAAAAAATGTCTTTTCTGTCTGAGAAACAGGAGATGTTTTAGGAAGCTATCCATTGCTACATAACATTATAATATTGCAGGATTCTTTCGCAGACCATCAGGAAAAGCAGACACCTCAGAAAGGGAGACCAGAGTGTGTCTGAACACCTTCTCTGGTGAAATATTCACCTCACAAGCTGAAGATCACTGCTTGATGCTCCCATTGCTCTCAGGGTTCTGACTCCTATCTTTCACCTCCCAGCAGTACTCTCTAAGCAGCTGGATATTCCAAAATGCACAACAAACCCAATATGCCCCAGGTGTGCTTCCACATGGACGAGACAAAAGTTCAGTCAGAAGGAGAAAACCTCAAAATTATTTTTACTGCCCTTTCATTTCCTCTCTGAGGATCCAGTTCTCCCACTTTCCAAATAATTGGGATGCTCATGAAATGCTAAACTGGACTTTAGTTCTCATTCTTCCTTTCTGTAAGAAAGATACTGCCTGCAATGGCTCAACCACATTGCAGAAATAAGTAATATATTCAAATAATGCTCTCCAGTAGGAATGAGAAGTATTGCCTTAGTCTTTTCCATACTTAAACAAGGTCTATTTAGTAAAGAGGATATTTAAGATAACTTCTGTACACAGAAATATAATGTTAGGATAGCTCTAGCAAAATATGAACTTTCTTATTATCTCACAATTTCCATTCTTAATGTACAGAAACCTTCCTTTCATGGTGGACTTGGCTGGCCTAAACAGGTGCAGACAAATTCTTTCTGTTTGCAGCACCACCAAACAAGCTGCATTTCTTCACATGATTTTCCATTTTAAACAACAAAGTCTCCTGTCCCAGGGGACTTGGAATTCACAGAATCTGCTCAGTAGGCTAGTCCAACTAAATCACCACCCATATATCAGAGGATGGATATTCCTAAGGCAGGAAGGAATTTTTTTGCTTCAAACTTGAAGTTCAATAAGTAATTTATGTCATAAGACATCAGGGAGACAAGGTAACTATGTCACAGCTGTCTTTATGGCAGCTTAATCAAATGAAACAATTTTTATGAAAAAGAAAAATATTCAGATTTATCATTGTGCTTTTTTTGATTAAAAAAAAAAAATCAAAGACATCCATGGAAAGTGAATATTAAAAAAAAAAAGTAAAAAAAATCCCCTGACTTTGAAAATATGCATATTTCTGCAGCACATTTGGACAGAATATTTTCAGCTAGCTGTAATAACCTTGCAGTAGATTATGCATTTCATCCACAGATCCTATTTTTTTGACAAAGAATTTTTTTCTAATGCACAGAAATAATATAAATTTTCATGTTAACACACATGTATGCCATAGTAAATGAAAAACCATCTTGCCACATATTATCCAAGAGACAGAATAAGCAACATGGTCAAATTCTAGCTTCTGTTCTACAGAGATCCTGGGAGACTTTTCCTTAAAATAAAAATGGGAAAGAAAAACAATGGAAATTAGTCGAATTTCCTAACTAAAATCACTCAGCTACATCACAAAAAATAAAATAATAATAAATAGGACCAATACATCCTTCAGCTGTGCCACTTAAAACTTTATAAATTTTCTCACACATTAAAACTAATTGATTCTCACAGGTATTGCACAAGTGAAGCAGATAACAAATTAAACCTAGGGCATAAATCAAGAATCTTTTGTTTTATGAAATAAATGTCACTCTACCTTCTGTCTTCATTGTGTTTTTTATACATGTAGGCACGTGTAAAAGCACCTTCAGGAACAGCAGAAATGTATTTAAAGATGACAAAATTTTCACTGTGGTGTCTCAGTGAACTCAATATGCTAGAGATACTATTTGTGGAAATAACCCAGTTTAGCATCTGAAGCCATGCATCTCTGGCAGCTATTGACAAGAGATTCTTGTTAGAATATGCCACTTGTGAAAACAGAACAGTTTCCATCCTCAGGTGCCTTTAAAAGGTTGCTTAATTACTTAAACTACTTTTATTTCCAATTGATACTCTCATGGAATGTTTATGGTACCTAATTGATTGAACATTAGTTTCATTTTACGTTATGTCTGATGAGTTATTGATTGCCCTTTGCTTTCAAGACACTCAGGCCTTTACTGGTGAAACATAAAAGAGTGAATACCCCAAACCTGCTGCATCAGTGACTTGTCCTAGCAGGGCTGTCCCACACTTCCACACAAAAGATTCCTCCCCTTGCAGTCCATTGATCCAACAGTGTGTGATGCATTTCAATGCTGTAAAAAGCTCCTCTAGCTGCCTTTTTTCTTCCTCTCATGGTTCCAATCTTTGAAAGAAGAAAGCTCAAAACTCAAAGAATTGACCCTTTCTCCTGTTGGGGCATTTAGAGCTAGAGAACTGCTACCATTTTAGCTATGGTTACTGATCTCAGCCAAGCATACAAATCAAACATAAGTTCTACAAGAGCATAAGATTTTTCCATAAGAATACTTGGCAGACTCTAAATCTTCTTACTGGGAATTTGTGCTTCAGCTCCATGGGAAGTTAAAAGGGTTTAAAAACCGCCTTTTAATTTCAGTAATTTGTTTTCCTTGCTGTCGTTTTAGTTTTGTCAAATGAAGGTCAGCACATGTAGCAGGGTCCACTTGAAAAAGCAAAACTAAGTTGTTTGTACTGGTTAAGCAAGTGAAAGAAGACTCCCTGAAATGGTTCTGTTCTGAGGGCACTTAATCAAGCAGAACAGATGTTTATTATACAATTAGGGAACACTTTGCCATCAGTATGAACAATTCATGAAATCAAATTGCTCCATAATACTTTCCATTATTTCACAAACACTTGCTGTGAAGAATTGAGGGTATGCAAAAGCCCAGATCCTGTGTTTTTCTCCAGCCCCAAGCTTTATTTAATTACCCAGCAGGGGAAGCAATGCTGCCTGTTAGTATAAAGCCAGAAGAGCTAGAGCCTGAAGTATAAAGCCAGAAGAGCAGCCAGCCTGGTACAGAGGGCTTGGAAAGGAGGGCTGTGTGTGAGGTGTGGCACAACTCCACTGCCCTGTGCTCATCCTGCTCCAAAACATGGCAGGAAGGTAAGAGGCCATCAGAAATAGAGAATTACCCATTTCCAGCTTCAGCAGCTTGTGCTGCTCAGTATTGGTACCTCCTGTCCCAAAGCACCCCTCACTCTCCTGGACAGAGCTCAGGCACAGTCCAGGTGTGAGCACGGAGCAGTGACTCGTCCCTCAGCAGCTCAGAGTGGGCCCCTCTGTTTTGAAGAACAAAGGAGTTACCTTTTTTGGACAGAGCCATTGTGCTACTCAGCCTGAGGGGTGGAGAATAATTTCTGACCCATCCCACAGCCTAGGAAACACCAAAGCCAGTGAGTCCCTAATTGGGGAGCACCCTAATTTTGGTGCTCCACTTGCACTGTAGCAGATCTGGGGTGCTTCCTCAGGAGCTCAGCACCTGGTGGCACTGTGGATGGCAGTCAGGACACCACTCAGGAAAGGGACCCGAGGAAATTCTGTCCCAACTGCTCAAGAAAGGAAACAGGGAACAAAGTAGCCAAAATGATGATTGGCTAGTGCCTGAAGCAGAGGAATACTCACTGGAACTCAGCTCCAGGACAACCTTGCAATGCTGTCTTCTGGAACAACTGAGATAAGGATAGCCAAAGAGGATTCCCAAAGAGGGAAGCTGTATCTGTGGCTGGAACCATTGAATGAGGTCATTTCACCAGAGCTTTATCATCAAGACCAGGGTTCAGAGACTCCCTTGACTAGATTCTTTCTTGAGTAAGGGTCTCCCCTGCAGAGAGAGTGGTGGGCTTCCAGCACTCACTGCTAAAACATGGGTACCCCAGATCCCTGACAGCATCTCCCATAGTCTGTATCTGTGCACATGGAAACCATCCCAAACTCCAGACACATCCACTGACATTCCCAAATTAGTTCTGATAACAATTGTTACAAAAGTGCTCCAGATCTAAGCAGACAGAAGTATCTGATAGCTAAAATGCTAATGGGTGTTTCTTATGAACACAGTTTCACTCCTGAGATTCACCAGACTGATTTACCCTTTCATATGTACTGCAGATGGTTTCTTATGATCTTCTGCTAAAAAGGCAACTCACACTTAAACCCTTCTATTATTTTTACCTCACATGCAGAAATCTCTTCAACAGCACTACCAGAAACAAACTTTTACAAAGTTATGATTTGTCAGATGCAGATATAAAGATCTTTTTTTCAGGTGTAGACTCAAGGTCTTATTTCTAGAGTTGCCCAGTACCATCAATTCCCATGCACGCTGGCATTGTTACTATTTTTTCAACCTGCTCACCCATTTCTAGGTGCCAGCCTAGAAAAAGGAACACAGTACATTATTTCCTGTCACCCATTTCTAATGGTAGCCATTTATTCTGTTGCTGGAATCTCTGAACTTTCCTGAGATACAAGTATATCTTAACCTTTACATAAATTTTTCTGTGTACAAAGTTTTAAATACTCATTTCAACACAGAAAACTTTGAGTGAGCAACAGAGGTTGGAATATGAAAAGTTCAGGCAGAGAGAAGATATTTATCTCTAGTAGATCTCTAGCTTGTAGCTACCAGTCCTAATCTGGAGCTGGAATAGCTTTGCAAATAACAAAGTCCACGATGTTTAGGTAAGTGATTCATGCTATATTCTTGCTGAACCTCATAGATATGTGTCACAATAATGTGACTGGTCTGTTTCTCTTCTTTCCTAGTTTCATACTTGGGGTTTGCTAACACATGATGGCTGTCACAATTCAAGCAGTGCAATAGTGGAGTGAAAAACACAACTAAGCAGCTATGCAAATATTGTTCTAAATTTAAAAAGGCTTATTCCAGCAACTAATCTCTTAGTATTATTTAGCATTTACAATATGTACTATTCAGCTAAGAGTTGACAGTGTATTAGATTCCACTAAAAACTCCTAATATAAGGCCAAACCTTATGACTATAAACTGTCACAATCAATGATAGATCAACACCTGACTAAAAGGAACTTAACATTAATTTTCAATTCATTGAATGGTTATTTTCCTCCTGCAACCTCATACTGTTTTCCTTCAATGTGAATTGCAGTTGAAAGGCTGTATCTTCACAAAAGAACCCTGCTCTGGAGAAGGAACAAACAATAACGGATAAGAAATCTAATAAAACTCTATCTTTGGCATATTCAGACTTCTAGTCTTTGAAAATATTTATTCCTTTGCTTGGCACTTGAATTAATTTCTCTGAAATCTTCTTACATTGCAATGAAATGAATTTTTTTCCATTTGACCTTGTCTTTGTGTAACCCACAGTGGTACACACTTTGCTTGGATGTTACTTATTTCTTTCACTTTATATTTTGTTTATACTTGATCTGGTCCATTGTATTTTGTCTATGATGTAATTGAAGGAAGACACCTCTGCCTATCACAGAGCTGTCCATAAAGAAAGGGAAGGAAAAAAATTATTTTACTGCAGGTGGAAGAAAAAAATATCAGGAACTGAGAAAGGGAATGTTCAGGCCTGTTAATTTTTAAGGGGATCGAAGGAGCATGTATTCTGGGAAATTGGCCCTGTGGAAATGGAACTGGAATGGATATTAAATCACTTGGAGAACTGCACCACAGCTCTTCCTGCAGCTGTGCAGTCTGGCCAAGAAGAAGTGTTCATAAACAAAGGGTTCCTTCCCTCTCTTTCAGGTTCTGGGGTCTTTAACCAAACTTCCCATGAGACTTTAGATGTGACATTTTTTGTTCGACTTTCTTGGAGGAACTCTAAGGAGAAAAGTGGTAAAAATAACAAAGTAAACCCTCTGTGACAGGAACCATAAACGGCTTCCTACCCTTTTTGCCTTTCATTCAGCACACCTCTCAACAAGGAAAGTTCCCTCTGGTCTGTGCTCAGCCCTTGCACTGCAGATTGTCCCTGTCTTTCAGTCATCTCACTATATAAAATTCCTTTGAACACAACTCAGTCTTGACTGCACTTAGTGTTTAAATGCCAGATGGTTTCTGGCCTTATGAATAAATAATTTCTGTTGGATCTCTGAGATTATTTTTCGAATCCCTTTCTGCAACTGCTCTCTTTTGAAACAGATGTATAAGAAGTTAATAAGGTAACATAATCACATAATATTTAACATTAAAGTATTTTATTATAGGAAGTTTGATATCTTTCAACACCTACTTGGAGCAAGAAAAATATTTCCAAACCAAAATGTTTTGAAATACTTTTCCCTGGCCCAACCCTATCACCATTATTAAATTTTCAGTTTGCACTAGTTCATGACAAATCCTAATCAACTAAAAGACAGATTTAAGAAAAAAGAATAACAGATTTTTCATAAATAATATCAGACCTTCTAAGTCTATAAAATCTTTGTAAATAGTTTTACTGACACTGAAAATAACTTGACATGGCCCAGGGAAAAGAATTACTTTAAAGAAAATATTGCTCAACAGGACCATTTCTAGTTCATTAGTTACTGCACAATGAACTGTGAAAAAAAGGGGGTTTTTCCCCAGAAGAGAGACAGACTTTAATGCCTACCACTAAAATACTGACAAAATTCTGTCACTCCTTCCCAAATATTTGTGAAATTTGAATATTTGTGAAGTTACAATTTTGGGATATTCCTGTGTGAATCACTTATATTCAGTATTTGTGAGGGTTGAGAGCAACTAGTGTGTTAATTAAGTTTTTTTTTTTTTTTTTCCTAACACCATCTTTATTCACACCTTTTTCCATGAATTACCTTCACCCCAGATGTTCATGAAATGAAAGCTGGGACATGCCAGCTTCTGCAACAATAGGTCTTGGTGAAGCCAGAAGTCTGCAGCTACAAAGAATAAGAAGAATCTACACGGCACTGAATGCTCTCCTTTGCCAATAAATGTTTTAAAGCAGCTCGAAAATCGTGGACAAAAAGCACTTTTCTGTGTATTTATTTATTGCATTTGAGGACTAAGACTTACCACCTTTTTTTTTGTTGCCATGTGGTGAATAAGATCTCCAGGAGACTGTCACTTCCAGTGTGATTGAGGACATACACCAAAAGCAGAGAAGATCCAGCAGAAATTTTCACAAAACAGACAAAAAGGTCACCTGAACCTCTGGTGCCATGTCCAAAGAATTGGATAAATCGTCCTTCTTTAAGCTTTTAATTTAAAGCTTTAAGCTTTTCATTACCTTACTGATAAAGGTGCAATAGTAAACTGAATTTTAGAAAAAAACAAAGCAACTTCTTGGACTGAGGAATGGAAAAGTGAGGGAAAATCTCCACAAACAACCATGACCAAACTCCCAAAATCACATCTTATTTACTTCTGAAGAAAAAACATAGTGAGGATTTTTGGTTTTGTCAGAGTAGATATTACAGTGAGTACAAAAGCTCAGCAGTAATTGCACAAAGTTTTTATATTCTGTGTGCATTGTGTATGGATTTTTAAATATTATTTCATTTTTAATTTATGATCTGCTGCAGAGAATCTACTGAGTGCATATTTTTAACACAAATAAAAGAAGTGGTTTTAATGAAAAAGAATGCTATTTCCCCTTCAGTTGGAAAGGTGATATCCAGTGGATGGCTGGCTACTTCTTATAATAACTTAACATTTGCTTTGTTGCTGCAAACCCCATCCACAGGGGGGGAAACAAAGAATACCATTCTATATATTTTTCTTTTTATTTTCTTTGTTTTATGATTCAAAACTTACCCTAATGGGAATCTGAAGATGTATTAGAAGCAGATTTCATTTTGTTTCGCTGCACCCCTAGCATCCCTGGCAACAAATAAATACCACAAACTGAAGAAAGAGAATTAGAATTAAAGACTTATGCATAGGTCACCTTTTCCAGCATACATTAGATTTGATTGTCATTATGTTTATTTCATAGAGCTAGTCCTGCAGTGGGTGGCTGTTACACTGATTTGCAGCAAAGTCATTAACCTGGGGAGGTACTATTTGAAGCCATTTTTACCTCTGCAGAGGAGGATTACAGGACCTTCGAGTTAATAACAAGTTTTACACAACCAGTGCTGGATTACTGAGGTCCTACCAGGCATCAACCTCTGCCAGTGTTTATAAATCAGACCCTGTATCCTGCCTGTGGAGAAACTGAAGCTAAGGAGCTGCAGACTGGCCCCCAAAACACTGCTTTTTGCATACAAATTGGTGACTTTTACAGTCCAGAGTATGAAAAGAACAGACTGCTGTCTGTTAGTAACACGACAGGCTGCAACAGATAAGTCACCTTAAGATGTGGTTGCATGTGGGGCATATTGAAGGACCCACAGAACAGTGCAGTCCAAGACCCAAAGCATGAGAAAAATGTTGGATTTTATTGAAAAAGGCATAAACATAAATCATATCTGAGAGAGATTCACATGTGCCAAGGTTTTAGCATAAACATGATAAAAAGTTTGAGACACCATAACATTAACATAACAATAACTTTTCTACCTGTGGGGCTAGTCAAATCATTTTTGCAAGGTTTGACAGGAATAAATGTGCCTAAGGTAAGAAAGGAGTTGAAGTTCCTTGGCCATCCTAACTACAAATTCACCTTTCCTTTCTTAAGTGGCAATTGAATTACTCATAGAGCACCACTTGACTTCATGGACAAGTTGCTCTGAAGCCAAAGTGGGTAAAGATATTAGACTCCAACTCTTAAATATCCTCTGTAGTACATTACTCCTCAGTCTCCCTCATCTTGCAAGATACTATCAAACACTATTATTACAATGTTTCACATAATTTCTTTTTTCCTATGCATTATCCCTCAGGGAAACCATATTTTGCCAGCCCACTGATAAAAGCTGAAAGTCTTTAACAAAGCTCCTTTTTTTAGAAATGTAAATGATAACGAAAAAATTCAAGTGAGAAGTGACCAGAGAGATTCCCTAAGGGTTATACACACATTATTCTCTTTCTTCTAACTCCAGTGCTTAGCTAGGAGAGAAAAATATATGAGACATCCACCATGTATTCACTCATCTGTAGTTTCACCATTATTTTGACAGCCACACAGTATCACTGTCACCTCTGAGCTACAGGACAGCACAATGCTAAACAGCTTGAGGACTTCAGAAGAAACAATAAAGTCAGCATGTAAGCTCTGTTAAGAAAATAGAAAAAGGGACGACTTACTGATTTTGGAATTCCTTGGCTTGCGATAAAACTGTCATTAAATCCTTCCCCACTCCCCAGAAATACCCAAACAAAACAAAAATTCCTAGGCTGCATCTTTTTGTGACTCCAACAAAATGCTGCTTTTTGTGATATGAAATTCCAGCCAGCCTTAAATCACACAAAATGTACCACCAAAGCTAGCAGTAATCAGGAAAGGATGAGTTTTAAATTGAATGCAAACACCATTTGCACTATCTAAGGCCAAAACATAAAATTAAAAACCAAACAATCTAACAAACAAAAAAACATTACATTGTGAATTTAGCTAGCACATTGCAACCTGGAAAAGGAAGGAAAATGGAGGAAGAACCATGTGGCCAGAAACATTCAACAAGGTTGGAAAACAGAAAGACGGTGTTTCCTGATGACTTAGAGAGTGCTGAATGGGCTTTCCTGATATTTTCACAAATATCTTGTTTCCAGTCTGGGAAGAAATCATGAGAAGAATATCTACTGCCAGGACACAGTGGCTAGGGGGAAAATGTATTTGCAAACCTATTTATTTCTGTTCCATTTTACATTTGGTTCTCTCTTTGGAAAGTCCAGCCTTTACACATTTAGTTCTTTTTAATGCCAGGTTTTTAGCTTACATATAGATAGATTGTGGTCAAATCACACTTTTTGGCACCTAAAAGCCTCTTTTTTGAATGCATTAATCTCACTGACCATATGCCTTCAGATGGATTTCTTTTAAAGATGTTTAATACAAAACAGGACCTATGTTCAAGAGAAGAATAAAATATTTCTAGTGGGTACAACAGCATACTTCAGAATCATCTCAATGGTGAACTATTGCAAAATGTCACTCTGTGTGTCCAACCTCCAGAACAGATACAATTCACAGCCCTGGTGTCCCATTTTGTTTGGACTAAGCAACGTGGTTACAAACCTGACAAATTCCAACTGCATTTCCACCAGAAACTTGGGCCTGGGGGAGAATTAAGATGTAACAGGAAAAGACCTGGAGGTATGTCAGGACCTAAGAAATGCAGGAGATCCAGCTCACACTCCTGGAAGTCTTGATTTAGCTCCATCTAATCTTAATGCTGTTAAAGGCAACAGTGATCATTTCAAAAAGCAAAAACTGTGATGTGTGTGGAGATGAAGTGTGTACAAAACATTTTCCTAGTGTTCTTAGCAAAAAGCACCCAAAACCTTTGTGGATCTGTAAGAAAGTAAACATTTCATACCAGCTTGGTGGAGACTTATATTTTATTTAAGGAAACAAGCCCAGTGCTCTTTAGTTCCTCAGGAATTTATCAGCATCCATTTACTGTGTATCTCAAGTGGATAACCTATACCCAATGGACTACATAAGCATAAATTCAGCAGAAACACTAATCTAGTGCTTAGGAAATGGAATGCTTTCCACAAACACATTTTTCAGGTGTAAATAAAGACATGAAAATATAAACAGCTGTACATGAACAGATACGCCCACAGAAGAGACAGCTGGATAAATTGTAAGAAATATATTACCATTAATGAATATCATAGGAATTGGACCCAGAGGGAACAAAGGTGTAAGAAATTGATTATGACTCTGATTCACTAGTACTTGCTTTCATGGTAGAATTCTTCCTTTCTATCAATAGATAGTTGCTTATCTGGAGATTTTGTTTGGAAAAATAATCTGTCCTATCAAAGTTTTGTCCTATTTTTTAATTGTGAAATATCTCAACATGGCAAATTCTAAAGGTTGGAGTCTAAGCAAAATTATAATTTATTATTATTATCATAATTATTAGACTTTAAAATGTTAATTATGATAACAAAATTGTACTTACAAAAAAAAAAATCTACATATGGAAATTAAAATCTTCTTAAATAAAACACTGAAATGGAGAAATTGAAAATACCCAGTTTTTAGTCCCACTGCTCTGCTAAAAAGTGACATTCATTGACACAATTGCTGAAAATCTTCATTTCCTTCTGGGAAGTTCAAACAGTCCTTGCCTATTCCCTCCAATAAAAAAAAATCCCAACCAAACAAGGATTTCTCAAGCTGTTTGCTGCTTTTGTAAGGTTATGTGCCACTCCCAGTGTCCTTCACCCAGCTGGCTGCAAGTGACTATGCTAAACATGAGCACATTTCTTATGGCTAAACAACTTCCCCTTGCACGTCCAGAATAGTTTCCTGCAGCTCTGTTGATCCTTTTGCAGGCAGACATCCATTTCTTAGCTACTGCAGCCTCACAAAACTCAGTATCCTCGGGAATTGTGACTGTTCCCAGAAAAAATGAACACTCTGAGTTAGCCTGGACGGCTTCAAATCCCTTCCTTCAATGGCAGCGTGAGTGGAAGAAATTTGAGGGAAAAAGTGCCCACAGAAAAGTATTCCCATGGTTATATGTGAAATAAGTGATGCATAAACAGGAATGCAAGGTGGTTAAGTCTCTGGAGATGTTAGAAATACAAACCAAAATAGAACATAAATTAGAGAAGCTCCAAAGATGAAGAATATAGAGAATTTGCACACTTCTGTAAGGCATCAATAATCACTGCTCTCTGTCAAAGAAATAATGAGAAATAAAGCAAACTGTAGGACTGCAAAACATAAAAAGAAAACACCCTAAAATCACCTGCTTGCTCTTTACTTTTTGTATATAAAACTCTTTGTCCCCTTTCCCATATTTTTTATATTTTATTGGCAGAAGTGGTGTTTGCCTTCTTCCTTCCCTCCCCAGTCTGGAGAGCTTTTAAGTCAGATAAGTAAATTGAATTAACATGTTTACTCCACAAAACTGAAGTATAAAAACTATCACACTTTCTCAATTGCCTTAAATTGTGACATGGAATTACTGATTCTACCAAGCCTATGGTATTATCATCAATGTAATTAAACCCTAAACCCCCAAGCTGCCGAGTTCTTTTAATTCTCTTTTTATGCTTTAGAAGTTCTGCTATCAAGAATTAAAATCAAAGCCTTTATAGTGAATAATTATCAGAAAAACTATATTTTTGTCTTTAATTTTCTGAGAGAACTTCTAAAACTCTCTTGAAGATTTTATTTCCCTTTCTAATCCTATTCCAAAAGCAACCCAACTTAAATCCAGTAGAAGATCTGTACCAAACAATCCTTTAAATGTCAAACAGGAGTTTTAATGTTGTATGACTAAAACACATTTTAATTTTCCTAATGTCAGAGTTCTTCAGTGGAAAAAGATTTAGATACAGCTATTTGATATTTGCCTCAGATATTCAGAAAACTCTCTGTAGTAAGCAATATAGGTTGCTAATAGATAGGGTAATCAAGGCAGGAATCTAAAAGAAATCCTACAGGTCAGTTCCCTGTGCTTGACAAAGGTGTCTCTGCCTAATAGGACAGATGGAAGATGAAGAACCACTTAAGCAAAGAGTTAGGAAAGGTTGCCAAGACCAGATTGAAAATGTAACTTTTCAAACTCTGCCTGCTCTGTGTGGCAGCAGGTGAAAAATGCCTGGACACATTTATTTTTTTTTCTATACAATTTTAGATTAACATGTAGAATTGCCTGAAGTGGAAGAAAATAAAGACCAACCACATGAAGTCGGAGAATGGCTCTTGAAATTCAATGGATACACTTCATATAATAAATATCCGATACTACACTTGAGCAGATTGAATAATTCTTTACAAGTCTTCACCAGATTCAAATGATGATAAAATATATTTAAAAACATACAAGACAGTTTACATGGTTCTGAGTCCATGTAAAGAATGTTTAGGAAAAGTCTTGTAGAACCACATTTACAGAAAAAAAAATACAAAATTGTCATCTAGAAATGACTGTATTATTTTTACTTAGTAAGGGGAACACTCTGCCGCTCCAACCAATAAACAGGAATTTTATTGAAGTGACCAAAGCCTGGCTTACTGACAGAACTGCAGCATTGTAGCTGCTACTGTGTGACCACAGCCACTCTGCAGGAGTCATCAGTGCTTTTCCTGGACATGATAAATGCTGTAAAGTAAAACCCTTTCTCTTTCACCTGAAATTATGGTGCTTTGCAAATAGAAGAAAACATCAGGTTTGGTTTGAGCATCAAGAGTGAAATACTGTGTCTATTAACGTTGACTTCGGCATTGTATGTCAGTCTGACTGTGGTTGTGAATTTATAGGATATAAAGAAACATTTTCTGTGATTGATATTCCTAACACTTCCTGTTATATTGCCTTACAAGACTGTATCTGCTTAGGACTAGGTTTTCTCCTCAAATTTTCTGTGATACAACATAAAAAAACCACAAACAATAAAACTTTTCTTCTACTACTTGCCCAAACAGCAAGTCAGGTAACTAACAACTACTAACGCCAGTCTTTTTCCTTTCTTAAAAGATCTCAAAAATAATATGGAGATAAGGTGTCAGTTACTGAAATGATAATTACTGGATACAGAAATATTTAAACAATTGAAAGCCAGAAAGATTCTTTCCTGGGATAATGGTAGAGCTTGTATTCAATTTGCCTGATGGTTACTGGAAGTGTTTGACCTGCAAGTGCTGCACAGCACCAGAGGTCAGGGTTTTGGCCACTTCTGCTTGCTGAAGAAATTTTAGAGCAAACCTCAGTGCAGAGCTGGATAGAACCTTCTTAATCATACAGATATCTACTTTTGCTTCTATATTTGCATTAAATACGGAATTATAGTGGATACTCTCTACATGTGTAGGGAATTTTACTTAGACAGTTGGGATATATTGTAAAGATAACAAGAATATATATACATTTTTATTACCTACTAGGACATAATGACTACCTTTTACATTTTTACAGTCTTCCCTCTGTTCTAACTCTGGAATTATTCCTATCCACAGCAGTTTAAAGAGATGATGCAAGAAGGTCTTTGAAGTGTAAGCATGATATCTTTTATATCCTCATAATATTATATTCATATGTTTCTCTTATGTTCTCTTTATATATTTATTTACATAAAAGTAGAAAAATATGTTAAATGTGTGCTTCAAGTATAATGAAAACATGACTATGCATGAGACGAAAATTAATTTACTTTAGATCACAAGGCTACATTTCCTCCTTTCTGCAACATGAGCAGTTGATGCACTGACAAAAAACCAAGTTCAGACTTCAGGCTCTGAGGTAGTTAGCAACTAGTGGAATATAAAAAGGAACAGCTTGTTAAACCATCCTTCAACTCTAAGTGGGAATGTTTGCCTTCAGCCAGTGCTGCAAATGACTTAGGCTTTGATCTCAGCTGAGATGCACCAGGTTTACTGATCAGCACTTATGGCAGTGAAGTTCTAGGAAGCTGCCTCTTCTCAGACTTCCATCTCTTAGCTACTGCCTCCAAGCCACAGTGTGGTTATTGGCCTTGTGAGAGGCCCCTGAGAGCCTCAGCCCAGTGTTAGATTAATTTCAGCAAAGCACAGTAAAGTTTAACTTCACACTGGAATGGAGCAGGAACCCTCACCCACTCACTGACAGAGTCTCAGTTTTGGACTCAGGCAATCAAATATTTATGACATCAAGCAACATCTGTCTGAAGTGTGTTTTGGAAAAGAATTATCTTGGGTTTCATGGGCGAGCATGCAGCTGACCTCAGACACCACAGCTCAGACAGTGAGTGCCCGTGATGGATGCTCAGAGCACGCTGTGTTTCTGTGGTTGACATCATTCAGTAATGGGCCTCTGCTCAGTACAACATTACTAAGTGTATTCTTTAGCTTGAATGTGTACAACAAAGCTCAAAGAATTAGCTGAGTGAGGAGAAAATGTGTGCAAACATGCAACCAGATAATTGAAACACAGAGCTCTCTATTCTGGCTCAAAGTGGTGTTGAAGGCACAAGGAACAGCAGCAACTACCTCCCCTAACTCTAATTCTTCATGGAAGACTGAGCAAAACGTCTTCTTTGAGAGTTTATTTTTTGTATTTGCAAAACAATTTCCACTGGTCAATTCAGAATGCAGAAGAGTGAATTTTTTAGGGAAGAAAAGCTCTATTCATTAAGTGAGAGTTTGACAGCTGACCTGTTTGTAAGGTCAAGACTGAACCTCATAAAAAAGAAACTTTTGGCAGTCCCACCATTTTCTCTGGTGAGTTCCAGCTCTGTGCCACCTGCCTTGGTCTTTGTCCACAAGGCTGGCAACAATTGTGAATTGTGAGGAGATGAAAGACAAATAAAACAACACTTCTTTCCCTCCCCCAGCCCCCAATCTCCTCCACACAAATGCTGTCAGTCATTGCAAATTATTTAATTATCTCTTTCTGAGACACTATCTTGTTTTATTCAAATTAAGTTACCTGGTTCACAGGTATTTTAATGGCAGTTCCTGGAGCCCTGTTAAGTATTTAAGTACTGATATTTCAGTACTTGCCTGTATCTAACTAATAATGCTTTCTGGCAAGTTTAAATTTCATTAGAGATTTCACTGTAGTACATGCTGAATGAACACTACCAAAAAGTAGAACAAGAGTGCAAGAAGTCATTAAATTATTACTCCCAAAGTCTCACAATGATTATTGTTAATAGGGCAATCAAATCCTGCTGTATTGTTCCCTAACTACATGCCTGCTTAGTGGGTAGCATACATTTTCATTAAATAAAGAGTTATGGTTAGAAGAAGAATGTAATCAACATTAATGACCTGAAGAGTAATTGAAAATACAGTCTCAGTCACCACCCCACCCAGCTATTAAAAAGGACAATCATTAAAAAAATTCTAAACTAATTCCATTTTGTCTCTCTGCATGTTTGCAGACTATCATTCACATTCTCCCTGCACTGTTATCTCCCCTTTTCTGGTCAAATTAATTTACTGTAATTAGAATAAAATACATTGTATGAGAAAATAAAATTTTGGCATTGGCTAGGTCTGATAAGAAGTACTGCAAGGAAAAGCATTATACATTCACCATACATTCATTATGCATTACATTTGTGCGAAGTAAATCACTTTGGGTGAAACCGACTTAGCCTCAGTGTACAATAATTACATTCCCTCCCACCACACCAGTCTTTAACAATCCCTTAAAAGAAGCCAAAAATGGGAAGTATTTTATGTTGAAACAAAAAAAAATCTGAGCTGAACAATAACTTTTTTTTTTCCTTAAGCTTACAATATACAACATTCCTTTCTGGGATTGCAAACATTTGTCTTTGTTTGTCTTTGTTTCTTTTTTTTTCCCCTTTTTCTTCCTTACCTCAGAAGAACTCAGAATAAATAAATTGGCTTTGCACAGCCCTAAAAAATAAAAAAAACCCCACCCTAAAACACAAGACAGACCAAAGCAAAAGTCAAACACAATATGGAGGTCATTTTAATTTTACCATGAGAGAATTTCATGGACTTCTTCAATTTAGACTGTCAGCAATCAAAAAAAATCAACAATTCAAAAATACTTCAAGACTGGGAATTGAGACAGCAAGGATTTAAAGCACCTGAGCATTTCTCCAGATAATGACATCTGAGAAATAATAGCAATCCACTAATCAACTACTGTTGCTGTATTTTATTGTTTTTTTCACAATATGGGAAAACATTGTTTCTCAAGAAACAGCTTCAACACAGTTGCCTTCCTCCCCTGACTCTTATCTGTAAGCAGGCAGATGTTCCTGAATTAATATATGTGAGTCATTGACCATTTATCCTTTAGTACAAAATTGAATACATTTTGTAGCATTAAGCAAAATTATTAAGTGGAATGTATAATGCAGTTTAATGATTTTTGTGAAACTGGAGGAGAAAAAAAATTATTTCTGTAACCATGCATTTTTCACATTGAGTTTGTTTGTTTTAATAGAGATGACATTATAATCTACTCTTTAAACCCATTTTCTTTCACCTAAATCTAGCAGCACTTCAAGAAAGTATTGAAGATAAGAAAGAAACAGTATGTAATACAAGCAGACGTCATTGGATTTAAGAAAAAAACCACACTGATGTAGCAAATAATCTTAATTTTGACCCAGAATACTTGAACTCAATGCACCTCACGAAAATGAGCTATTCTCATTCCAATTAAATCAACATTTTTCTTACTTTTTTTTTTCTAGCCTTTAAGGATTACGAATTAAAGTGAAACAGTAGTTGAGGATAAATAGAAGAAAGGAGATTAAGAAAGTACCACCATTCGCTCTACTTTTGGAAGAATGTGCTGCTTTTTTTTTTTTTAACCTTTAACCTATTTTCCTTATGAGATAATTTTCTCTGTATAATAATTTAGGTAATCATTTAGAGCTGCACAAAGTAGGCAGAGAAGTTCCTATAATGGGATGTTTAGGCATCAGCACTTAACACCTGGTTTTGGAAGACTGAAATGATTGTGCAAAAGGAAGAAAGAGCAGCAGAATCAAAAATATTCTTTTCCATTTTCAAAAGTTTATACCAGAAAATAAAAGAAGTGAAATTATATACATTTAGTATTGGTTACATAAGTGCTTCACAAAACTGTTAACAAAACCAGTAAAAATTCAGTAAAAATATACCAATATGAAATGGTATTTGTGCATTGAAAATGTGAAAGTTTCTTTTACTAATACCATACCTATGTTGAATACATTGGTATTTTATTCCATTGATATTTTACAAGAGCAAATCACTGTCAAAACCAATGAAAGATACTGATGGAACAATAAAGCCTACATCCAAGATTATTTCAAAATCTGTGTTTATTCTTTTCATCTGACTTTTTTAATGTTAAACTTTTCACAGCCTGTTTTATAGACATTACATGCTACATAAAGATTCCTCTTGCTATGTGACAAGAATCCCAAAGCTGCAAAATATTCCCGTGCCATTCAGAAATCTGGCATCACACCCAGCCCTTAATGAGCCCTTCTCCATAACTTTTATTTTATTTTATTTTATTTTATTTTATTTTATTTTATTTTATTTTATTTTATTTTATTTTATTTTATTTTATTTTATTTTATTTTATTTNATTTTATTTTATTTTATTTTATTTTATTTTATTTTATTTTATTTTATTTTATTTTATTTTATTTTATTTTATTTTATTTTATTTTATTTTATTTTATTCTATTTTATTTTATTCTATTTTATTTTATTCTATTTTATTTTATTCTATTTTATTTTATTCTATTTTATTTTATTCTATTTTTTACTGCTGTTCTTTGTGGCTCATGGGACTAAACATTTGCTTGATTTTAGAGTCCAGGTAATTCCAAACATTAAATTCATTCTTTGGGTTCCTATGCAGGGATATGTTCTCCACAGCAAAAGGAGCACATGCAGACTGGCTGCTGTAAACCCTAAAGTGAAATGTAGTAGAATGAGTGAAGAATACATTAATATCTCTTTGTGATGACATATCTGAATTATGTCAATGGAATGTACTTTCCATTGGCATCACAAGGAACTATTTAGTGAGTGTGGGTATCTGGAGGAGAGCAACCCAGGTCACATCAAAGCAAGAGGAGATGTGGATTTATAACATCTCAGCTACTTCACAGAAATCATCTACACTCACATGCAGAAAATAGCTTCATGGCTTAACCCCCCACTGAGAGAGATGGAAGAGAGAAATATCAGGGTAAAAATGCAAAAAAAAAAATAAATAGTGGGTTGAAATAAAGACATCTTAGTAATTAAAAAAAAAAATAAATAAAAAGGGAAAAAAAGAGACAAACCGTCAAAGATAATGAAGCCATGGAAAACAAGTGAGCAAAATCCCAAATAAATTCCTGATGCTCAGCCAATCTTCAAGCAATGTCAGCCCTGGGCAATAGGGTCTGGAATGTCCCAGGGGTCAGTGGCAATGTCCCCTGCCAGCCTCTGGTGAGCCCCACAGTGCAGTCACTGGTAGGGCAGTGTGAGGGGCAGGAAAAGCCTCAGCATTGTGAGAGCACAGCTCAGCAAGAATTAAACTATCCCTGTGTTACCAACACTGCCTTCAGCACACATCCAAAACACAGCCCCACACTAGCCACTGTGAAGAAAAATAACTCCATCCCAGTCAAAACCAGTACAAACAACTAAGTTTTAAATTATGAAACTGAAAAAGGGAGGTCAGTCAAACTGGCACCACTTGGTCAGTGCTGTGTAAACTCTCACATTCACATATACCACAATAAATTGCATGTGAACTTGTAGCCTTGAAATATCTCCCTGTCCCTCACATCCATGTCAGAAAGGTCCTCCTGGCTCCTGAAAGGGACATATCAAGCCCTGAGTAAAATTAGCACATTTTCCCTAGAAGGCATTGAAGCCAAATAAACAGAGTCCAACAGAGACGCTTTAATAGCAAGGCTTGAAGTGTGAGTGCACTTTATAGGCCTGTTTTATTTGATTATACACTTGCTTTTATGGTTCAGATCAAGCACATGCAGAAGGTTTAATATTTGTCATGTTGTCTCTGGGGAGTGTCTCACATATGCACGTTAACAACAGCCTTCAGTCTTCAATAGTTACCAGCAGAAGCAGCAATTGCCAGAGATAGTTCAAATGTATAATTCAAACCTCGGGATTTTTTTTTTTCTCCCCCAAAAAAGAAATTATTTCTCATCTCTTACTACTTTTCAAGAGTACACAGAAGAATTTATATAAATATACATACCTATGTCCTGATCATTGTTCTCTAAACAGTCCTTAATTCTCACACCTTTGATTTTCCTCACCCCAACTTCTGGTTGTCAGCTCTGCCACAAGATGGATCCTAGCACCTCACTCTTATTAAAAATGTTCTATTTTACTAAGCTTCTATTCAAATTGCAGATTTTAAAAACATTCCTTCCATTATTAAATGTATCATATTTTGAAAATGAAAAGTGGCACATCATTTCCCCTTGTGCTTATCAGGGAATGATGAATTTGAAGAGATACTAGCAGGAACCTAATGAAAGTTTAAATTAACATTGGTCTGTGGTTGTTACTAATACAATTTGAGTCAGTGTACCAAAGACTCTTAGACATTTACATTATATATATATATATATATATATGTATTTAATACATATATTATATTTATATATATGTATATGTGAGATAGCCATGGGCACTCCTACTCTATGCTAAACTATTTTCTCTTCACTGATATTAAATTTTGAATAAAGATAATATGATAGAAAATCTTTGAGAGAATTTTCCTCCCAAATAGCTAATAGGATTCAGACATGGGAGTCATAATTATGTACTTACATTAAAAGAAGAAATGCATGCATCATCCTTAACTGCCACATTTTCTATTTTACTATATTCTCTGTGCATGTTCTTCACAAATATTCATTTCTTTCCCTTCTCACTTACTTTAATAGTTCAACTTATTATTCCTCTTTCAATTTCTCTTGCATGTGTCAATTCTGAGACCAGTCAAGAGTGCTGACAGTATGTAAATTAAATCCAGGAGAATATAAGAAGAGATTTCTCATTTCTCTGAGAGATTTAAGGGAGATAAGGAAGAGAGTGAAAAGATCCTTCTGAATATCTGCAGTACTAAGATAACTTTTATTATGGTTAAAACAGATTAGCCTCTTAATACAAGGTGTGTTTTATTGTTCACACAGCTGCTCCAACAGGTTGTCTTCCTAGGCAAAACAGGAAATAAGGTAAAGACCTGGATATTTTCAGTGAAATTCCACTTTAATTATTTCTTAATTAAGAGAGCATTGTTCAATTAAACAAAAGTACACTGTGAGAAAATGGGATCACCTGGCTAAAGAGATCAAAACACAGCACTGAAAGGGATTTTAGAAGGATATGCCAATAGATATAGTGTGTTGAAAAAGGCTTAAAAAGGACAAGACAGAAGACAAGTTATATCAGTTGGAAAAGCAGTCATTTTGGTTTACTGCTGTTCTGACATTAATTATAAATGGCAGGTCAGCTGTCAACTGAGTAATGTACTTTCCTTGCAATTTGGAGCACATTACTCTTCATCCAGGGTATCTCTTAGTCAGAGTTTTGCTTTAGAAGACAACAACACACAACAAATTAATTAATAGAAGACATGTAATCCCATTTATAATTCCACATGAGCCAAATCAGTTTGTATGAAATTATAGAACCTTATAGAACTGGCTTTTGAGTTTGGTTTTCTCCCTAAAATTATAGGCAAGTGCCTCAAATTAGCACAAGAGTTTGTAGTTGTTGTTGCCTTTTGTTAATTCAATCCAGAAATCTCTGAGTTTTGTAAGGGACTGTGATTTTGGGGTGATTTTCATACAGTGAGAAACGACACTGAGTTTATTAGGAATATATAGTGAAAAGCAGACCTATTCAAACAAAGTTTTAAATTACTATTTTTCCTCTCACAGATGCAAATTATTGGCCATTTCAGGAAATGATGAAGTAATTTCTCCCAGCATTTGGGGGAAATTATACAAGTGCCATTGACTTCAATGAGACTTAGTGTTGGTTCAGTCCACCTTACACAGATTTATTGAGGAAAAACTATTGCTGCTTCTGAGCACTTGATATCTTGTCCATAATGCTTGTTTGGTTGTTTTTTTTTTCCACCTCAGACTAGCTTTATTTTTGCCCTGTTGACTGAGTTACTGATAGAGTTCAGAGAGGATTATGAACATTCTTGGAATGCATCTTCCAGTCTATTTTCACCCAACAGAAATCCAGTCCATCTGCCTGTTGTGGTTTAACCCCAGCCAGCAGCTAAGACCACAGCATGGGAAATTACCTTTGAGACACTCACTGCTACAGCACATTTCTGATCTGAGCTAAAATGCCTGTGAAGACACATTCTGTGTATTTCTGTTGGTATTTAAGGAAATATGTTAACTACTCCTGTCGATCCTGCTCACAAAATGTGGTGGTTTACATTCCAGGCTCTGTATGTTAGCAGATACAGAGAATGGGTATGGATGACAAGAAACTGCTGAAAGATTCTGGAGGAAAGACAGAAGGGAGCACACTGATAGCACTGAGTTTTTTGGAATAATCAAAGTGAAGTGATGCAGTAAAATAAGAGGCCTTTGAAGGGAGCAGGAGAAGTTAGCTGCTAATTGTTAAAAAGGAAAACCATTTGGCAGTTGCCCTTGAAAATGTTCTTCAGTATATTTTAATATACAGGGGCTGGTTCATTGCTAGTCACCCCCTGCAGACAGAACCATGGGATTCAATTCATGAGGCTTCTCACAAATAGATCCCTGCAGTGCTCCTGCAGCTACAGTCACCATACTGTGAAATCCAATGTAGGGACTGCAACCCTTCTGATGAAAAATGCAAAGAGACTGGGCCAGGGAGATAATAATTTTGCCAGTGTGTTTTTTGCAACTAATATATGGACACATATTGTTTAACATGCAGAGTCAGAGAGGGAATTAGTGCACTATAGTGAATAAACAAATTAATTGTGAAATTATTTCTACAGTTCTATCAGCAAAGCTTTGGTCCATGCAGAGCCCCTTGCATTACAAAGAAGTATTTCAAAACCTGACACTAATTCTCTGTCCAGCACAATTCTGCTCATGGTAGAAAGTGAGAGATTTAAAACCACAAAAATCCTCTTCTTTCTCCCCCAGTGCAAGCATCAAGGAAATAATTTTTAAAATTATTTAAGACAGGGCTTTTGAAACTTGTCATCCTTGGAAAAAAAAATAAAAATACAAAGAACCAAAAATTATGTTTTCTCCAACAGCTACAAGATCACCTCAAGAAAGTGGAGGGGTCTGATGGGTAGATTGCAGCAATGACCCGCTGGCCCTTGGAAACACTTTGAGGGGTGTGCAACTCTGCTCACCATATCCAGAAAATATTAAAGAATGGAAAATAAAGCACTCAAGGGGCCTGAAAATGCTGCTGGTGTTACCTTGACAACATAAGTTAAACACATTCCTCTGCCAGACAGTCCAGGGGGAAGAGTTCTGGCTCTTTATTAAGTTGCCCAAATTAATACCTGTTAAACACAGAACTCTGTCTGAAGAGTAGAAAAAAAAAAGAAAAAAATCTATATCTTGTCCTATATTCTCCCTTCTTTCCTCATATCCAGCAACAACAATATAGAAACAAATCCCCCACATATTTCTGTTGCACTGCTCCTCTCTTTGCAGGTTTTTAGATTGTTTGCCCATGCTCATTCTCTGTTAAGTACAGGGGCTCAAAGACTTAAAAATTAAACACCACATGTGAAAATGACCTCTAAGATCACCTCTTCAAACTCTAACTTTTCCTAAGCCTTTGGAGAAACCTTTAATTGAGTTTTTAGGGAATGTTTTTAAAAAGAATTGGATATCAGACAATAGTATGTGGTCGGTTGTACCTTGTAATTTGTACAAGGTCCTGAGCAAGTTACATGAAATTCATTGGAACTGTACATCTATAAATTTTGTTAAGTTGGTCTAGATAGTTAAGTCAAAAGAGCTTTAGTTCAGTTTTTAACTTATTGTGCCATCCTCAGGAAGCAGGGGAGTATAAATTTGATTTCCCAGACATTTAGGTCAGAGTTTACCAGTCCAAGTTTATTAGACTACATTAGTTTGGAGTATCAGCCATGAAACTAAAAATAGGGTTATCCAAAGTGTTGGTCTGGATACTGATATATGCAGTGATACCCAGAACAGATGCAGTGTGGGAGGAACAACCAAAAAGGTGTTATCAAACAGTCCTTTCAATCAATCTTGCTAGAAATTAGTTTTCTGAGTGATCACGGAGAAGACAGAAGTTCTCCTTTCCCCTTTTGTTAGGTTTATGACATTCTTATTATCACATGAAAGCAGTAACCAGGCTGTTCAGTCTGACATGTAGCAAAAAGTGCTCAATCACATAAAGAACAATTAAGAGACCATTTCCAAAACAAAGTTTCATGCACATTGCAAGCCAACAAATAAAAAGAGCTAATTTCCTAGAAATACATGCCAAAAAATTTCTCCCCCAGAATCAGTCAATGGGTGACAGAACACACTAACATAAAATTATATCATATTATCAATTTATATAGTCTAAAAATTCAGGTTAATTAATATGGTATTTAAAAAAATAATGTTTTTATTTTCCCCTTTTCCTTGTTCTTAAAAGACAGTATTCCACATGAAAGACATAAATTAACTTTAAATGTAGTCAAACAATTTCTGACTGCTTTAAAAAGCCAGTAGGGACTAAACCATTTTTCTGTGGGAAGAATCTGTACAGTGAATGGGAAAATCCATGAGCTTTTGACACAAGTTTTTTGCCATTTGGTTTGAGAAGCTATTTATGGCACCATGTGACTCTACCTAAGAGATTAAATGTAATCACTTCAGTTTTTCCAACTTCTATTACCAAAGCAACAGCAGAAAGAATTTTGTCTTTTTATGCTTCCTTCAATTAGGGAAAACAACACGCCTAAACATTTTCTGAGCAATAGGACGTGATTATTCATGTGGACATACAGTTTGCAGAACCTGGTGAAAAAGATAACACCACAGAAATACCATTTCTCTGTCTTGTTTCTCTGCCAGGAGAATGGCTTCTTGATATGCCTGGGAATGTTTACCAAACCAGAGCATCATATTCTAAAGGTTTGTAATAAATCAATGAGCCTTAATGGTTTACAACCTGAACATGTAATTATTTAGGCAGAGGTGATTTATTCAGTACGTTCTAAAAGATGTTCTGGTGGGTAGGGAACAGATTATGTTTCTGAGTGCAGGTAAATGATGGCAGTCTGTCATAAACTCTTCAGTTATTGCAGACAAGCAATTTAAGATTATATTCTCAGAAGTGTTTAGGAACCCAAACACACAGTTAAGCTCAGAGGTGAACTGTCTACATTTAATGGAATGGTGCTGAAGCAAGTCCCATGGATCTCAACAGATGATGCAGAAAACACTCCTGAGAACTATTTTGATGGATAAAAAGCTTAAATACCTTTGAAAAATCTTGAACTATGAATATGTCAATACTGTAATCATTAATGATATTCCTCAAATAGTTTGGGTTGGACTAAAAATCACTTAGTTCCAGGCATCCTGCCATGGATAGGAACATCTTTAATTAGATCTGATTGCTCAAAGCCCCATCCATCCTGGCCTTGAGCACTTCCAGGGATGGAGTGTCCACAAGCTCTCTGGGCAACCCGTGCCAGTCTCTCACCACCATCACAGTAAAGAATTTCCTCCTAATATCTAAATCTACCCTATTTCTATTTAAAGCCATTCACCTCGTTCTATCACTACATCCCCTTGTGAAAATTCCTCTCCAGCATTTCTGCAGGACTCATTTAGGTACAGGAAGGCCAGTTTTTCCAGGCCTGAACAACCACAAGTCTCTTCACTCCCACATTTATGACGGCAGCCACGGCGTTCCTTGGCAAATCCCATTGCCTTTGGAGGCAGTGGGGAGGGAGGGCAATGAAGGTGAGATAAAGAATACTTCTTCCTTTAATTAAAAAAATTGCTTTGCTGCTTTTCTCAGCAGCACTTAGGAGCCTCCTCTGACCCTATCACTTCCCAATTCCATGCTGAATAGAGCCAGGAGGAGGAGATGGTACACAGTAAATACGTCTCTCTGTCCTCTGAGTCTTTCTTTGCACTGATGGAAATTTGTCTACTCAATGAAGAAAACTTTGAGGTTTTCAGTTTTTTAAGAGGGAAAAATTAATAGCTAGGATCTGATTACTGAACTGTAACTGCTTTTTTTGACTGACAGAGTAACAGCTAAATTATGATTTCTGGAGTTTATCTCTGCCGCAGCATTATAAATTTGAAAACTTTACGGCTTTTCTTTTAGCCTAGTAGGATAAAAATGTGAACCTCTTCATGTGTTAAATGCTCTCTCTTGGAGTGCATTATTGCTTAATATATCCTGGTACTTCATAAATTAAAGCAAAAAAAAAAAGTTAAAGTTAACTTCTTTTTCCTGAAACAAAGCTATCAGTGGGCTTGATTAATATACAGATGCTGCACGCTGCTAGGACTAGGCTTCCATTTTCACAGAGTAATATGTTCTGCTTATGCTCTTCCAGCCATGTAGATTTATACATCTTGCATTTTAAGATAATATATGGAACTTAATATTGTTATGCAAAATGTGTGTTTAAAGTAAGGCATAGCACTTCTATTCCAGACTGTGAAAGTTAAAATGCACTGAATTTGCATAACATTTAGCTAAGTTAAATTTAAGAGTATCTCTTTGTAGCATAGGTATATATGGGGAAAGCACATTCATCTCCAAGTACTGTTTTAAGTAGGTCACAAACCAGGAGCTGAAATTCTCCAAGTTATCCTGCACAGAATATGTTGGCCGTCCCTGGCTGTGCAGGCTGCTGGAACAGAAATCTCAGTCACTTGGCAGGAAATGCACACAAAGCCTGAAGAATATTAAAAGCAGGTTAGAGTCTCCCACGCCCAGTGTTTTGCTTCACATGCCTGCAAACAGATCCCGTATTTATGGACTGCACAGCCCCCAGCACACCATGGGCACTCAGTCACCTTATTCATTACACAGCAAATTCATGCTTAGACTTGCCAAGGGCTATGGAGGATGTACTCAGGAAAAAAAAAAATAAAAAAAAAAAGTAAGGAGCAAGCCTCAAAGCATGCAGGGAATCTCTGTAAATTCACTATTACCTTCTTCTTTTGTGCTCATCTTCACTTAATTGGCTCTGTATAGTTCTGGCCCTCATTAAGTAGATGCACTTTTCATATACTGAAGATTGCCTTGCTACTTTGCCAGCAGTGCCATCCAAGTTGATGCCTGTTCATCTGTTTCTACTATTTCTTTCCCATTACTTCTGTAATTATCACCCATGAAAGAACAGGCCAGATATAGATACTGGTGAGATTATCATTAAGATTCTTGCAGATGCTTTTGCAAGAAGAGTGAAAAGGGTAAAGTCTGAGCCACTAACTTGTTTTTATCCTGGAACTGCTCAAAATGTGTTCCTAAATATCTTTCCCTATGAAAAAAAAAATAAAATTAATACTGATCTTACTTTTTAATACATATATGTCCCTGATACTTGCAGAAAGTTTTAAAAAAGGGTGAAATTCAGTATTTTTTTTTAAAAAAAAAACCAAACAAATTGGAATTATTGCCAGAAGGAAGACTGTCCATAAAGTGAGGAAATACAATGTTACAAAATCCACAGTAGCCTCCCCTGAGACCTGTGGGCTTTCTTCACAGCTAAAAACATACCACAATTTTAGAAGCACATCTGAACAAGGACTGCTCAGCAGGAGGGCAGCATGAGCAGAACACTTAACCCAGCAAAACATTAAAATGTGCTTGACATTGTCACAGACCCAGTGAGACCCTGAAGCAACGCAGCATCTGCTTGAGAAGCCTATTCTTGGGCTTAAACAATGAAAAGTGGATAATCAACAGCTTTTTGAGCACCTGAGTTCCTGATTCCTACAGGCCTGTCTCCTACCTGTTTAACTACTTATCTGAACTATCCTAAGGCTTTCTATGACCTTTACATGTATATAAGCTTCTCCCATAAAGAATTTTAGCAGCAATTTGCAGACAACCATGCTGAAACAAAAAAAAAAAAAAATCAGACACAAAGAATCCAAAGTGAATATTTAAAACTCACATATTTATTTAATTAATAATATTTAAAACACTTTCTGCCAAATTGTTATCTTATTTTCTTTAAGTGTGTGAAAATTTAATTATCCTGCAGGCTTTTAATCTCCCATCAAATCTCTTCAAGGTAGTAAAAAAAATCATCTTTTGTCTTTTGGGGGTGGTGGAGACAAGGGGTAGAGCAAGAAGCAGTGAAAAAGTGTCAAATTATAAATAACATATATATATAATAATGTATAATAATATATAAATAGCAATAACTTCTTAAGCTTGTGTTTAGCCCAGTAATTAACCTGTAAATTAATTAACTTCTAAATTAACCTCTAAAGGGCATTTGAAGGCATTAAACAATCTAACTTCTTCCTGGACAGGCTTTATCAAATTTAAACCAACATGTGATTTCTATACATACACCACATCACAGGAGAACCTGTGGTTCATCTTCCTGGAAAACAATTTCCTTATTTCTATTTGGAGCATATATATCTATATATATCTATATGATACATATCTATATCTATATCTATATCTATATCAAATATCTATATAAAATATCTATATCTATATATATACACTCACCTATTCTGGTGGAAGGTTTTACAGTTTTCATATTCAAGGGGAAAAGATTATTCCATTTCTATCAGGGTAATCCCACGGGACAAAGGGATTTACAGCAGCAAACTACCCAGTATAAAGGCAAGTGGATAAATTGTGTTTTCCTGCAGTGCCAGTATTTCAGTCTGATGAGTCAGGTTTTATCTGCACCCATCAGGACTGAAGAAATGTGTGAATTAAGGTTTTGGTATCCCTATAACAAAGCCCACACATCAGTGTTCAAATGAACATCTATGAGTATCTGCAAATGCAACTTTTGTTTAATTTTCTTTATGTAGTACAAATAGTAATCCTTCAATGAAAAACACAAATGTAAGAGCAAAGAATTTAATAATTCTCATTCCTCAAGTAATTCCTGCACTTGATGATTGGGTTTCTTGTTTTCTGGACTGATTAATAAAAATCATCAGTTCATTGTTAAACAGAGTTTGAAAACTTCCCACAACATGTCCAGATAATGCTAGGAGACTTTGAGAACATGCAAAAATGTGTACCACAATAAATTAATGAGAAATTGATAGGCTGTATTGCCTGAATTTATAAATTCCTCTTCAGGTATTCAGATCTAGGAGTTTGAGACAATACATTAACTGTTGACTTTGTTGTGACTGATGCTACTACATCCTTTATAATTTTGTATGCATTAATCATGGCTGAATTTAGACATAAGCCTTTCTTGATAGCCTCTGACTTAGGGGGTCAGATCCCAAACATTGCCTATGTTCATTTGCTTCTTCAGAAACTCTAAGAAGTGCTAATAGTATCTTAAAAAAAAACAAAACCAAAACCACAACAGTTTATTAAGAAAGATAAAAAAATCCTCTGTGACAACCTTGTACTGAGAATTTACATTGCTCCAGTTATCAGTTATATATCACACATCTATCTGATCTCTATTTCAGGATCAAAGGGTATTTTGAATGGCATAAAGCCACCTGTTTTCGTGATAGAAATTATACTGGATCCTATTACTTGAAGTCAGAGAAGCATTTTTCAGACCTGCTGAGAAGCTGAGCTACAAGATTCTCAGTGTTACATTGATTTCATAGAAACTTATTAAAAATTATTCTCTTTAATTTGCATTGATTGCATAAAAGTAATTTCAAGCAAAAAAATTAATTTTTTTTTAAAGAAATGACAGAACCTAATGAAAAGTTTGGGGATATTCTTGGAAGATGTAAAAAAATCTCTAAACTCTTATGCTTTCTGGACTTTTCCTATTTGTCAAAATTTCCTCTAAAGAAATAAAAACTAACCCCAAGATCCCACCTAGGCATCTTCTACATCACCTTTACCTCACAATAAAAACCAATGACAACCATGTCCCACTTTTCACTACCGCTCATACGGCTGCTGATTTCCAGCTGCTAAATTCCACTTGCTCTTGCAATTAATGCAAGAATTCTTGGTTACTGATGGAGCAAATGGGGAGCACCCATTTAGACTGCTTCCCCCATCTTTTCTCCTCTACAATTTAATTCTTAGCAGCAGCTGGTGTTGAATATAAAAGGTTACACTTTGGCTATTTTGGGCTCATGGCTTTCCTGCAGGAGCTTGGACTCCCAGTTCATAATTCAGTGAGCATCTCCAGCCCTTAAGAGAGTATCTCCAAGTACAGCATGACTACTACAGTCACCTGACACAGCAGGATTAGCAAGAAAAAGGTCAGATAAGGCATGATGTGTTCAGAGTTACAGGTCCTAGGGGTGGTTCAGGCAGCTCCAGTGACCCTGGAATGGGAGGAGATCCCACTGTCACAGGAAAGATAGTTTGGGCGCACAGTCAGAGCAGGGAACAATTGCCATTTCATCTCAGGAGCAGCAAGACAATCCTGCCTGCCTCCTCTGAAAACAAACCAACCCAAACAATAACTTTAACACCTGAAAAAAGTTCCTTTTAGAAAACAGTATGCAAAACTCCAGACAGTTAAAGTGTTGCTTGAGCTGTTTCACCTTATTCTACAAAAATATTGGACATTACTGTGGGTTTAATGATAAGGAAAAGTTTAAAAAAATATATACAGAAGTTCTAATATCTAGCTACTCTTTTCCAATAAAATATCCATAATATCTTCTGTATAGTTCATGATGCATATTCATGGTTGTAAAAATACTGAACAATATATGAGCCCATAAGTACTCATTAGTGTTTAGTAAGTCAAAGTCTGCTTTTTCAAAGCCTTAAAATATAAAATTACACTCCCTAACTTCTTATTTTCAATTTATATTGCTATTAGCTATGCAATCTGGCATGTCTTCACTTAGTATTTAATGGTTTAGCACCTGCCTGTGTTTGGGTTTTTTAAAACCAACATCAGCAAGTGACATAGAGAATAAACTCCAAGGGAACAGTCATGGTCTAGTAGCAGAATATAGAAGTAAAACCAGAAATTTTCCTTTTTATTTCAGTGGAGTGAATTTAGTCCATTAAATTAAAAAAAAAATAAAAAATCATCCTTTTAATGTTTAGTTGTTTTTTGTTGTGTTATTGGTTGGTGGTTTTGGTTTTTTTTTTTGCTTTTAAATTAGTGTTGCAGGCTTAGTTGTGTGCTGGATTTTAGCCAAAGATTCTATTTGAGGGTAATGTTTCTTGCCTCATATCTTCTGAATTGTGACCATACCTCTCCTTTGTGCTTGGTTGCTGGTAAGGAAAATACTCCTCAGTGGTGGCATAATGCAAGTGCAGGAGAGTGAGTCGGAGAAAAACAGACCTATATTATCACAAAAATTGTAAAAAAGGAAAAAAGAAACACCTCAAAAATGAGCAGATTGCATATGTAAGGACAGTCTGTATTTTTAGCACTGAAAGTATTTTGATGCTTAGTTAATCTTAGCTAAACCCAAAAATGTTACAGTAGGTAAAATTACTAATGCAATGCATATCATAAAAGCATGAATGACAGAGGACAGATTATTTGCACAGTTTCGCCTATTTTTAACTAGATAACTGCAGTCAAGAAGAAGAAGGTTGATTGAGTTAAGAACAAAAAGAGAAAAAAGGAAGTTATATAAGGAGAAATAATTGCTTTTAAATCTTGACACAGTGCAAAGGACACTGTTTATTTCCAGAGGTAAACTTTTTAAGCATTTTTGTTATTTTCAGTGCATCATTTTATAAAGAAAGTTTCTTTGACAAACAGAAACAGAGAAAAATAACAACCCAGCAAGCAAATTCACTTTTCCTTCTCCCATCTAATTTGATGATGAAATACAGCAACACATACTTGAAAGAATAACTTGAATTCTGCAGAGTTAGGCTCCTGGACACTGAGCTGTAGATTTGATCTCAGTACAGTGGCATAAGGTTAGTCCTGTTTTGATATGGTCCACTGGGGCAAGAATCAAGAGGGAGAGACAATTAGAAACATTATATGGTAGAAAATAACAAGCTTTTTAAATATGCTGTTTCTACTCTTAATTTCAGCAAATGCTACTGTTTAGGGGTTCTCAGTCACCTTCTGTTTTAAAACTGATTGAAGAAAAGTGCAGTCCCAAGCAGGAATTGTGGCATCGCAGAGCTGAGCTCCACAGTCCCCTCTTCAATGAGCAGGGACATCTCCATCAAGTTCAGCTTGTTCAAATCCCAGTCCAGCCTGCCTCTGAAAGCTTCCTGGGATGGGGCACCCACAGCCTCTCTGTGCCAGTGTTCCACCACCCTCACAGTAAGGAATTTCTGTCTTCCAGTTTGAGCTGCAATGTTATGGTACCATATGCTAATACGGTAACTTTGTGTTGAAAACAGCATAATGGAAAAATGAACTTGCTAAATTCATGCTTGATTACTGCGTGGTTTAGACCGTGATTGGGAGACATTGCAATTTTAATTCTACTACACTACAGATGAACATTAATAATATACTTATGTAATTGGATGTGTTCCCTTAATCAGAGCTGGGAAAATGGATAGTTCAGTAAATCAGTTTTGGTTTTAGGTCTTTTAGAACTGAGCATTTCTACATATTCTTACTGAACTACCCTGGTTTAGAAGATGCTAATATTTAAAAGAAAGTACATTCTACTTAAAATTTCACTCACTAGGAGACAGGTTCTGACAACTCCAATTCAGATTCAGTAAACTTTGAGCAATTAACTGGTATCCCATCGAAGTCACAACTTCCACTCTATCCATGTCCCTGGGTAAAGGCCAAAACAGTCTCTAAGTCAATTCCTATTTCCCTGTCTTCATGGATTCTGGAAAACCCATCAGACTTGGATCAGACACGTGAAGGGAGATCAATCACCTGACAGATCCCAAGCTCATAGAGGATCAAGTGGAAAAAATCCTGAGGTCACACAAATGAAGCAATTTCCTTGGACACTGAAACATGGAGCAGCAAGAACTACCAGGGGAACAAAACTGCACCTCTCCACTGTTGACATCAAGCACTGCTGTCCAGGCACAAGAGGAGCCAGCATTTATATGAAACAGTGAGAATAAAGCTCTCATGAAGATTCCCCGAGTCACACAGTAAGGTTTGTTCTATGATTGGGGTTTTTTGTAAAACTGCTGAGGCCCTTTCTGAAATAGAATAAAATTGGGTTATATCATGAAGGTCTCCCAGTTGGTTTTTTTTGTTTGTGTTTTTTTTTTTTTTTTTTTTTTTTTTTGGTCAGCAGAACTGTGTTTTCCTAGTATGACACTATGGGGTTTGGGTGTTTTAGTTCTTGTTATTAAACCAAGCATTATTGAACATATAGTATCTCCTTAAGCCTAGATAACTTAGGCAAGCCTTGGTATTTGTTGACAGATATAACTGTATGTCAAATTGGGTCACTTTCAAAATATATTTTAATTCATTTTTAATTTAAATGTGTGTGGAATTTCTTCTTTATGTCAGCTATATTTCAACTGACCACTAAGAAGATAATTATTGTTAATTACCCATGGCATACAAACGGGTATTTTTTAATAATGTTCTCACACGTTTCACAATAAATATGTTTCAAAAACCCAGTTATATTTAATAAGCATGGAGTAGCTCTCTTTAGCCTGCATTTTAACGTGTTCAGCATTTAAATATGCAGAGCTATATCTCTACTCCCCTTAATGCTGCAAATGAAATAATGGCAACATGCCAGAAATGTAAGTAATATAACGTTACCTTTGTCCTTGGCAATGCATATCCTGCTTTTCAGTCACTTGATTTTGACACCCAGGGAAAATGTTATTGTGCACTGAAGCACTTTGCAGCCGCTACACTTAAAATATGTTTTAAAGGTGAACACGCTTCACCTGGGGGCTAGGCTCACTATCGATTCCCTCAGTGGCTATCTGAACAAAGATTGGGAATGGAGTAATTACCTACCATGTGTGGAGATGAACTGAAAAGCCCCACAGTTCACCATCCACCCAAATTACTACAGCTCACTATATCTCCAGCTGCAGCACATCCATCTAGCAGTTTATTTCAGAGCTCGTTTTAGCAAGATAAGGGTTGGTTGGATATTCACCCACCTCGGGTATTGCTGATTGCAGACCCTACTTTCCTCCTCTGGAACTGGGGGTTATTGCAGGCATTGACGAGCTTGAAAGTGATCACTGCCTTACCCAGAGCTGCAAGAACTCTTTGTGCCAACTGGTAGGAAATAAAGCAACCCATCTGCTTAGCAACGCAGGTGGTGGAGAACACGCTGTCCTCGTGCTCGGCTCCCTGCAGGCACTCCCCACTGACAGCAGGGTTCAAGCCATGGGCTCTGGAGCTGTGAAGGATGGGAGCTAAGTGGGATTGCTCTGCTAAAGGGTGGGACACTCAAAGATGGGCTGAGGCCACGCTTCCAAGGGAAAAACTTTGAGGCATTCATTGTGAACCAAAGTTTCTTGCAGCTTTTCTGTTCTTCCTCCGATTACTTCCCTAGTCTGAGGTCAGGAGTGCAAGGATAAAGCTGCCCAAGAAAGGCACTAATATCTATATTCTGCTGAACTTCTGCTCAGAGTTTTAAAAATGGTGATGATCAGTGGAAGCTGCCTAATGGAGAGCTCTGAATTCTCATGATGATCTACTAAACACACTGGGTTTTTCTCTTCTTCAAAATACCAGTTTTACTGGCAGCTGATATCCCTCTGTTCATTTGCACCTGTTTTTCCAATGAGAAAAAAAAGCCAACAACTTACTATTTACACCAAAATTAGAATGAAATGAAGTCCACTGGATATAGGGAATTAAAAACCCTTTTTCCACACAATCTCTTTTTGATTAGTAGTAAATGACATCTGGCTATAAAGAGGTTTTACATTACAGCCCCATAATCTGTTTGCAGTGTCTGCTTTAGAGAGACACCTTTCTTTTTTCTCTGCACTGAAGTACAAAATAATTAAGTGGAACAAATCCCAGCAGAAAAAAAAATGCTAGTTAGACTTTCTTATGGCCATAGCTATGTAAATGTACAAGTATTAAATAAGTTGAATCATACTGATAAAACTAGTATCATATAGATGCTGGATATAAATCCTCACAAAATGCTTTCTCTTATATAGAAAATTATACTATTAGGAATAAAAAACATGATGCAGTGCTAAAATATTTATGGAAAAATAATGTAGTTACTTGTCTTCTAAACATTCTTAAAATACTAAAGCTTTTGCTGTGTCTGACTCCTAATAATGTTAAATGCCTGGATCTTAATTATCAACATAAATCTATGCCTGTATTGGGATTTAGTCTTACTAAGTTAAAACATTTCTATACTTCAAATTTTAATATTTTGAGTTAAGGAAAGAGTCTCAGCTGCTTACATATGATAATGTGGTTTGCATAAGTAAAATGTGAAAATGATGTTTAATTAGGAAAAAAATCTAGCAGCTTATTTCTCTGTTAAGTTAGAATCTAGAGCAAAGTTTAATTAACTTGTAGGCTGTCTGGGTCTTTTTCATGTACAGTTTCTAAGAGGCTTGTTATAAAGCTGCTAGAAATCATACAACAAGACAAACCCATATCCTGTTAATTTTAATTTTAGCTGTTACGAGGTCCTCAAAATACATCCAATTTTTCTTTTGAACGAAAACATTCTTTTTAGGGGGAGCATTTTTCCTTTTCACTTGAAATGCAGGGGACACTGCTAGGTTTTGGGAGCCTCTTTTTCCACTGCTGCCTAAAAAAGTGAAAAAAGAGTTGTTGTTCCCAACTTCTCTTGCCAGTGAGGCCACAATGACTCTAAGCCACAAGGGCTCATTTTTTCTCTGCTGTTGTCCCAAACTTTTCAGGAAGAGTGACCAGTTTCCTCTTTTTGCCAAAGGGAGATGACTTTTGTTTTCTTTTGCAACTCAGTTCATAGAGATGGTAATATACTTGCCTAAACAACTAAACTCCAACCCCCCAAAATAGGAAGAAAAAAATTCAAAGACCCTAAAATTAAATAAAATTATGTTTTAGCTATTGTTTATATTTAATATCATTAAAGAAAACATTAAGTTGAACATGAAATGCACAGAAAGTTAAAATGTATCTCATTTAAAAACTATTGTGTTATTTCCTCTCATACAGCTAATGGAGAAAATAATCTTGCAGAAATAATCTTGTAAAATGTAATAACCCCACCAGGAAAAGACCAAAATTTAAAATTAGTGGCTGTGCAAGGCAAGGAAATGGAAGATACTTGTAAAGAATTTCATATTCAAAAGGGTTTAGTAAAAAAAGTATCTGGACTTCACAAAAGCCAATCCACAGAAAATAGTTATGGAAAATTCATACAGTCTATTCCCAAGCCTGCTCAAATAATATCTGTTTTTGTGTGATAAAGGGGCAGCACTAAGGAAGCAAACACACACTAATCCCACTCTGTCTCTGGGTAATTCATGGTATTCCCACAAGTTTCTGCTCCATGGATGTCCTGTGTAGATGTAGCTTTGAACCTTTACCTCTTTTCAGCAAAACAAATTCATTACGGTTTAGTATTGCTCAGAGCTGCTCAACCACCTATGGAGTCAATTCCTGCTGTTCCAGCTTTGCAAGAACAGATTGTCTTTAATCTGCAGTTTTCACAGGCACTGGCTGGCTGTAAACTGAGTGGTTACGGTGGCCACGGATGTTTGCACAGAGCTGCTCTCTCTCAATACTTCTGAAAAGCTGGGCCACCAAACCAGCTGGAGCTGGCCAACCAAGATTTAAAAAAATGCATAAAGACCATTGCAAGATATTTGACAAGGAGAATTTTGACTATTTTGTATGATGAATACAATTTGGCTATCTTCAGAGCTGTTCAAGTAATGAGGAAAGCTACTTCAAACCTGTTGCTTGAAATGTTTCAGGCGTTATTGGTATGTGAAATACAACTGGTTGTAGGGAGTTGTATTTTCAAAGTCAGGTCTGACTTCTAAATATGCAGTTAGGCTTTAAGACTAAAACAGCCTTGCATCTCCACTGATGCCTCCTACAACTCCAAGCTGTGACTAAGCAAGTGGTGTCTGCGGCCTGAGTGCTGCTTAGCCAGGGTTCTCCCTTTGTCTGTCCCACATCGACTTCTAAGCTCAAACCACACAGTTCTGTTAGTGTGTGTCACAAATTCTATTTCTTTTTTAAAAATTTTAGTTCTATTTAGCTGTGCCTTCTTAACCCTCCTCTTTCAAAGCAATAACCTTCACAAGATTCTCCCAAAATGCATTTTGAAATTATGCCCAAACTGTTTTTCCTTCTGGGCTGCCCAGGCATGGACAAGACTCAGTTTCTGGCTTCAGCTGAGCTTCCATGAAGAGCCAGAGGAAAGGCTGGGGCAGTGCTGCCTCAAGCACTCCCATCAGTCATCAAGACTTGATTAAAAATCAAGTCATTACAGTGCCTGTGGCCAGGTGTGCTGTGATCCCTCTCACTGTCACCCAGCAATTTTGGCCTTCCCAGTGCTCAGCAGAGACCTCGGCCCAGGCTTTTTCCAGGAGGCTTTGACACCACAAGCCTGATGTCACATCACTGACATCTGAGAACTGGCAGTGTGGACACCTAACAAAAATCATGTTTGAGATTGCTGGTGCCTCAGGATCCAACAGCACAGGCACAGCTGGATATGCCAGGTATTGCTCCCCTTGTCAGCATCACTTGGAAAGCTCCCATGCTCACATACACAAAATCCCTGCAGCAATGCTGTCTTCTCCCACCAAGCAGCTCCTTCTAAACCATCACAACCCAGCAGGGGAAGCAATAAAGTAGGATGAAGCAGTGGTGAGTGTAACAGGGCCCACACCTGATACTTGAGACTGAAAAGCACAGCTGAAGGAAAATGCCTTCAGCATTCCCACAGCTCAGGCAGATGTGAGAGAGCCCTTCGAGGATCAGGAGCATGTGATGGGGCTGCTGGAGCCCTCTGGTGACATGAGATGTGTGGCATTTGCCACCTTGAGCCCCTTGCAGGCTCAGCAGCGTCTAATTAGCTCCCAGCTGGAAGCACCTTCCCAAACACTCCTGCTGCTGGCTGAAAATTATCCTCCTTCAGACCAAGTTTCTGGATCAACAGATCCTCCTGGGTTTGGCTGGTAAAGTTTTGCATCTCCTGCAGATTGCAGCATAATCCCTGTCTGTACATCTCTTCCTCAAGAAGAACAAAAAAAAAAAAAAGAAAAAAACCAGAAAGAAGTATCTCACAAGTAATATACTTGCAGCCCCTATAAAAATGATTCTCCACGCTGCTGCCACAGGACAAAATCATTACACGCTTAGATGCTGAGTGAGGAACCCTCAGTTCTCACTCTCAAATCTGACTAGTTTTCAGAATACAGTTTCTCATCTTTATATTCAAATTCTGCTTGACTCATATCATGCTTTAGACTGATATCAATAACAAGTACAGCGAGAAGAGAAAACAACCACTATCCTGGTAAAAGTGGTAAAAGCTGGGCTGCAATACATAGCTAGTGACCACGGGTTAAAAATCATCTCACTAATTAAGTAAATGGATGTGGCCATGCAGCTGGTTGAGTAAATATGAAAATAAAATTAAATAAACACTAATTCAATCCCCAGCAAATCTCACAAGTCAGCTCATCTGTTCCTCACCAGGTGTGATTCTGTTACATGGTTAACACAGGCAATACTGGGCACTGATAGCAGGTGCTGCTAACAGGTAATGCTGTGAGTAAACCACTCCTGGCTAAGGGTGGCACAGAACCTTGTGGAGGTCAGGAATGCTGCCAGAATGACAAAGCATTAAATCCTGTCATTTTAATATCATATCACAAACTGATATTCATAGTTACTTCTATTTTTACTTTTTAAACTGAAATATAATTGTATACTGCAAATCTTTGTTAATATTTGCTGCAGTTTTACCATGGAGGTGTCTCAGCAGCTCCCCACTAGGACTACAAAACAGGTTGAAAACTCCAAATTTCTAAGCTCAAAGCACACTTGTGGTGGTTGTAGGACTCTTGACCTGGAAACTGCAGCTCCTGCAGCCTTTCTCCCTTACATACACAGCTCCAAAAGTACTTTATTTTTTCCCCTGCCAAGAGAGAACCAAATGACCTTCAAGAGAGCCAAGACATCTCCAGACTGGGGTATCTATGCCTGCCAGCTGTGATGAGCATCCCTACTTTGTCATGAACTGACTGCATTCCTTCAGTGCCTTGCAAAATGTCGTGTTCACAGCCTGAGTTCACAAAAAAGTATCCAGAAAAAAGGTTGCAGCTTATATTCACATTCTATTTCATGCCCACCTTGACTTACCTCAAAAAATGTTTAGTATGCAAAGTAAATTATTCTGTAGTCCTCAGCTTTGTTCATATTCCATTTATTAAAGAATAAAGAGCCTTATTTGCACAGTAAAGGTAAATATAATTGTTGTTGTTGTGTATATTTTTCTGGGGCATGTGGGGCATGTAACAAACACTCTCCCCAGAGCTACAGTGACAACATCAATGGAAATTAAAATAAAAAACAAACCAAGGCTTTTAAACTAAAATGATATGTTAGCAATACAAGGTATCTGTCTGCTTAATAGCAGTAAGAGGACCAACAAGAAAAAACATGGACTGGCAGGAAAAGAAGTTTATTTCTCTAGCACCTGTTGCAAATAATGGACATGAGCAGCACCTGCACAGAATTCTCACAGTGTCTCCTAAAGCCCTCAAGAACAAGAAACAGGAAATAAAGCTCAGAACTCAGCCTGGCAAGGAAGGGTTAACTTGCCTCATTGAATGACATTAATTGAATCACATGCCAATGAGAAACATCTAAAATAGATGAGATAAAGGGAAGGAAAAGGCTTGAAACTTTTTTTGAAACTATAATCTTCCTGCTTTCTACACACATTAGAAGTTTATAGCTAAGCAGGCTTGGTATCAGCTGGGTATTCCTCCTGACTTGAAAGCTTCTTCCCTCATCTCCCAAAAAATAATTATATGTTTGTTAAAAATGAAGAGCACACTCCTCAAGTCTTTTCCCCTGCTCCAAGCAGTGAGGAACAAAAGCAACTTTGTAGTATTTGTCCATTATCCTGCAGGAGGTCAGACTCTAGAAAGAAGAAATAACTGCATTGCCTAGACCTAACTCCTATTACCCACTTTCACCCTGACAGATCCTTTGAACTGCTGTGAATAGCATAGGGGTACTACACAAAACTTTTTAAATTTATTTTCTTTTAGCCAGAGCAGTCACACACTCTAAAGCTTGTTTCTCTGGAATCAGTTTCTGACCCACTAATATCAATTTACACAGTCTGGTGAAAAGCAGCACTACTTTGATTGTAAAACCTAATCAAACATACAAAACCATATTTTTTTGTAGCAAGTTTAAACAATTTATTTTTTTTTTAACCAGAGTTTACTGTTTTCCTGAACTTTAAATGAGATGCAGAGATGATATTTCAACTTTGCCATGGTGCCAAGGGAGTTTTCTGGACAGCAAACAATTCCCTGAGAATTTCACCAAATGGCTACTGAGAAGACAGAGTGTCTGCTCCTGAGGCTTCACTAAATCAGGGCTCTGGGGAAAAACATCAGGTGGACTCCTCTGCTAGTGACAGAGTGCTCCCAGAGTCCACATTTCTCTTTCCCTTCACAGAGAATTAAAATGATATATCTTATACCAAATAAAGAAAGAATGCCAAAAGCAGAATATTGAAATGCTCTGCAAAACTAAATAATCATTTTTGCTGATTTCAGTTCTAGTCTCTCTCACCTTCTCACTTATTGCTATTTACATAATAAGAAATGAAACTTTTATTATTTAGGAGTAAACAAAATTCTTAAGGTTTTTAAAGTCGCTGCTTTTTTAAGACTCATTTTTATAGTCCTGTCCTCAGAGAAGGATTGCTGGGGAAAGTATAAGGGAATGGAATAATGGGATTCTTTACAGATACTTCTGTATGCAAATAAACAGACCAACATCAGCCATTTCTCGAAGTGGATTCTGCCATCAGCATTCACCTGAATACAGGAGCTCCCCTGGGAGCCAGGAAATGCAATGTAGAGCATGGCTGGCTGGGTTTATCAGCAGTAGTCATTTCTCTCTGAAGCTTATCACCATGCAGGGCAGTATCTGGAAAGGCAGAAAGCAAGGTGAGCAGAGGAGGTCCCTACAGATATATGGTGGGGAGCTGTTTCACTGTAAATTCACTGTAAATCACTGGGAGGGAGGTAAACAGAAGATATATGATTATTGGAAATTACACCCTAGCGAGTGACGTCCTGTCCATTTCTTGGTCAGGCTGCTGCAGCAGTCAGTAGCCACACATTCTACCTCACCTATGTTGCAGCTTGAATCTTTGGTGGGTTATTATGAGAAGAAATGGAAATAGCAAGGTGCAAGCAGGGATTTCCAAGCCTTTCCCCTCCCCACCCCAACATTTGGAAATGCACTGAGCCCTGACCATAGCACGGCAGGAGAGGAGGGCTTCTGTAAATTCCACCACCATTTTAACCAACAAGAGTGATCAGGAGAGAGGTGGTGTTGATTCTGTCCCTTGCTTTTGCCTTGACACATTCTATGACTGCTTAATAAACCTCTTTTTCTTCACTTTTCTCCTAGTACCATGTGGGTATTAGCATTTCTTTTGTAAAAAGTTGTTTTGGAATCTGCAAGCAGGAACTCCCTAGTGTGAAGTACTATTATAAATTACTTCTAGCAGGGTGCTGCCTGGAACTTCTGATAAGTCCTGCCACACTGTATTACAAGGAAATACAGAGTAAATCCAGTACAAGTCCCAAAGCTCTTATTAAACAAAACATGTAAGGAGATAAGATTGCATGAAGTAACTGGGATACTGCAGTTTTCCAGGTTATTCCTTGTGAAAAATGTTGATGGACCCTGAGTACCATCAAAGAGCTCTCTTTTAGTGCATGAAACCTGCTCAGTGTCAGCAATGCTTGCCAGGAATCAGCCCGTGGCTAGAGAAGAACAAAACACAGATTCCTCTGGAAGTGGAATTCCAGGAATGAATTTAGAAGATGCTTTTAACCAATCTGCAGACTCTCAACTGGGCAGTTTGGTCTATAATTAACAGCATCCCTGGACAGTGGCAGACCATCCCTTCTACCTCTCCTTGCAAAAAGAGAATGGAGAAGGAAGGAAACAAGACACAGAACACCACACATCACCTGCAAAATACAAGTGGAAAACAATTCATTTTTATCC
Organism: Parus major; assembly: GCF_001522545.3. Classification (NCBI taxonomy): domain Eukaryota; kingdom Metazoa; phylum Chordata; class Aves; order Passeriformes; family Paridae; genus Parus; species Parus major. The sequence goes on from NC_031768.1 coordinate 106,732,671, forward strand.
CATCCTTACTTTATGAGCAGACTGTTCTGCTCTGACAAATGGTTGCCAGACTTTGTTACTCACATTTTCATAATTTCTACTGCAATGCAGGTAGCCACGAATTCAAGAATCAAAGAATTACAGTTTATTTTAATACTTCTCATCAGCCAAAAAAAAAAAAGGAAAAAAAAAATTCTTTTGACCTCCCATGCTATTTTTAATCCATATCAAGTTATGAGTCCATAAATTTAAGGCATGTATAAAGATACCTAAACTAAATACAATAGAGTATGTGTTATATATAGTATCTTCTAGCAGAAGTTTTTTCACTGCTAGCACCCCTTAAGGACAGGCCTCATTATCTCCAGCATCAGTGCCTGAATATATATCTGCCTGGAGTTTCTACTGTTTAATAGGTATACTTTTAAGCTGTCTTCACACCTGCATACAGCAATACTTACATTTCACCAAATCCCAGAATCATTTCAGTTCCTTCAGCTCTGGAAACCCCAAAAGAATTCCAGGATTCCAGGCAAGATTAAATCTGCCTCTCTTCACCTTCTACCCTGCCCTCTTCTGAAGAGGGTTTATCACAAAACCAGCCATGCTATGGCTTTGCTAAAAAATCAGTTGTCAATATTATGCAGAAATTCTTCTGTCTGTCTTGGAAATATTGTTTGGGGATTTTCCTGTCTTGAGAGGGTATTTTTTAAGGGAGCCAACCCTTCTTTGAAAGCCTATTTTAGCCAAGTGTCTTCATATTGGACAAAACAGACACCAAAAATATAAATTCCAGCATCTGATTAAATGGCAAGAAGAAGGAACAAGAGGAATGCCAACAACCAAGTGTAGCTTCTAGGAGAGAGGAACACTTTCATGCAAAGGTAAAAGTTTTCAGCAAAGACTTGATGAGAAAAACTCCTCAGTAAATGTCTGAATTGCCTACGAATAATGCATTCAGGCTACTTAAAAAGGCTGTAGAATCAAAACAACAGATCTGGCTATGGCCTGATGGAGACCTGCACCTGCCTTGTCCCTCTTCTCATAGCATGCTTTTTTTAAAAAAAGAACTAGAATGCCCCAGGACTTCTAGAACAAAAATGACAGCAATATTTTTGAATTTAGCAAGTTCAAACCAAGTAGGTTAACACACAAGAAATTAAATTTTTCCCCTTGCTTGGTTTCTAGACTTAAATAAGTCGATGACTCTCTGAGCAGGCACTTTGCACAGCCTTTGACATTTCTCTCATCCTCACTGCAGTCTCAAGGAGTCTCAAGTAAGTTCATCTGGCTGCACCCTGCAGCCCCTCCAAGCCACCCATTCCTGAGCAGCTACAACAGTTCTCCAGCAAAAAGGAACAATCTCCCTGTCTTTCTGGAGGCTTCACCTTGCCCAGGCTTCTTAAAGGCACACAAAGCAAGGGCAGGGATAACAGATGCCATCTGTCTCAACTGGTTTGGGCACATTACAGCCTTTTTTGTTTATTCTTTAAAAGAGTACTTTCAATTAGAGGAGTTAAGTGATCCAGTTTCCTGCTCAGCCCACCACGGAACAGACTTTGTGCAGCTGAGGAGATGGGTGGGAGGAAAGAACTGAACCACAAGGGCAAGAAGAAATGGCCAGGGAAAGAACAAGGGAACTACTAATACTGGCATTAGGTGCAGAGCCACAATCTCTGACTGCCAGGGAGAGTGAGCAACTCTCAGAACAATAAACCTGCTTACTGGAAATCATGGGGAAACTTTCTAGGGCGCTTCTGTGGCCCTCTCCAGATTTACAATACCGTCACCTGAAAGAGCACTAGCACTAACTCCCATGTTTAATCACAAAAGGGCAGTCTTTCATTTCTGTGCAATGTCCCAAATCTACTCTAGCTGGTGTGGGTGTAACAGCAGATCCAAGGAACATGAAAACCTACATTTCCAAAGAACCAATGCAATGCCCTTTTGTGCTATTCTGACACTGCTACATGGTATTCACCCAACACATATTGTAGGTCTCCCCAAAATTACCAACAGGAAATGGGAATGATAAATGCCAGTTCCCCATGCTTCAGGTCACCAGAAGCTTTTGCATTTTAACTCAGATACTGCTCAATCATTCTAGCAGAAGGAGCAGCAGCAAATTTGTCTCAGTTATCATGACCATAACAAGCAGACACTCTGGAAAGCCCCAGGCAAGCAGCCTTGGAAGGTAAGGGTCATATCACATTTACGGGATAATACATAAAACAGGCTTTTTGGATCTGCTTTAGAGGCAAAATTCAAAGGTGCTTCAATTTTAAGTTAGGGGCTTTATAGATACTGCTAGGTTTGAGTTGTTAGACTGATACCACGGTAGGGGCTTTGGTAAGGTTAGCGGTCACTTTGTGGGGTCAGAGTCAGGGTTTGGGCTTTTCCAAGTTATTGGATCACTAACCTTATCCTCCCTTCATCTGAGATCATACTCTGTGAAGGCAATAGATCAGAGCCTCTGGTTTACTAAGATACCAATCACTTATTTGAGCAGCAACTTTACTGAAGTTATTTCAGACACAAGGATCTGCCAGGCCTGTGTGGGCTGTGCTGATAAATGGTGCAGGGCTCTTCAGCTGCTCTATCTTTCTTCCCTGCTGCCACGTCAGAGTCCTCATGGGCCTCTTTGACACAGCCCCTCTGTGAGGGCTGTGGGCTTTAAAAGGTCCTGGCTCAGCTCCTCTTGATCCCAGTGAGCTCAGGGTGACATCCTTGCCATAAAGCATTAGGGAAAATGAAGTCTTAGCTGAACACAGAGAAAAGGGGACATCTCTGCTTTGATAAATGCCTTTCTGTTCAGAGGGATATAGATTGGGTAAACAGCGGTCCTCTAGCATGGCAGGGGCAATGCTCTTTGAATACTGCATTTGAGGGAAAAAAAGCAAGACAGAGGCAGACTTCAGCAGTGCTTCAAGCACTTGCAGTCCTACTGGCCATAAGAGTCAGCAATAGAACTCATTTTGGGGCACAGATTTTGAACACAGAGGTTGATTATATGACTAATGACAATGGAATTGAACTAATAATAATTTAACAAAACAAAATCCAGTTTTGCACTAGGTCAGGCAGGAGAAAATGAAAGGCAGAAGAAAAAAAAAAAATTGATATTTTTGTCTGCCAATGTAAGAATTGATATATTAGAAGAAATACTGTGTTTTAGTCTTTCTTTAGAAGCAGCAAATAACTTCCTTTCACACAGCATTAAGAATCAGTGGCTAAAGTGATTTCACCAAATGGGGAATGTATCCCATTCAAAGACAGCATAATGTGCATTGTTATGGCTTTTTCATTTCTCCTGAATAGCAGCAGGTAGCTATTGTTCTTCTCACTTCATAATCTTCAGAGGTTTTCAAATTTTCCATTGCAGATAATACCATCCCAAAGGAGACTGCATTATTATTGGCTTCTCTGACATTATTTCAAATCTGTCTTTCTTTGGTCATGTTTTGAGGTGAAATAAGTACCATCATATCTGCCTGACTCTTGATATAGAGTTTTATTTTCAGGAGCTGTGAAGCTGTTCTGGTGGATTTCCTTCTTTTCACTAATTATTTGCCTCCTAGTTAATGGGGTGAAGAGATCCCAGTCTCACCTTATTAAAAAATTTAAAAATAATTCAGCAGCTTAAGTAATTCTTCTGTGATTTCAGTTAAGTACTCGTATGGGTTCTCCCCCTCCTTCCCCTGCATTCACTTGTGGAGATCTAAAAAAACCCAAAACCACTGTACCAGGAGACCAGAGAAACCCTAAGCCTCTGCATTGTCTATATTTGATAAGGCCCTTTACTATCTCTGAGGAGCAAGCATTAGTGCTGCAGCTTTCCAGACTTCATTCATTTTTCAAGTTCCCTAAAGTTTGTAACAGCAGAAGATATTGTGATATATGGGGAACAAATAAATTTGATAACAGCCATCATATTAAATAGGTGTATCTTTCTAATGGAAAAAAAAATCAAAGTTTTGGGGTACATTTTCCAGTTCCCAAGGATCACTAACATCCCTGATATTAATTTTTTTCACTCCTAAGCTACAAAAAAACCCACATACTGACTTTTATCTATATTCTATCCCTAGTTCAGAGGAAATCTTTGTTTCAATCTCTAGGAAAAAAACCAAAAAACCAAACAAAACAAAAAAACATGCAAAAACAAAAAAACCACAACTTTGCATGGTCATACAGGTCATACACAATCCTGAATTTTTTTGGTAAAACTCCCAAAAAAAACCTAAAGAAACCAAATGCAAACTTCACAAATGTGTATATATATATATATATATATATATAAAAGCTCAAGACATTTTTAATTGTAAGAAAAAAGAAAGTCAATCAAAACAACAAAGAGGAAGCTTCCCAAAACAAATTAATTAGGATATTGTTGGATTATTATTCTCTTAATTTTTCAATTTACCTTTAGCTCACTAAGGGGCAAGTTTTAGTTTGCTTTCCCACATCTAAGTTATGCTTCCCATGGCTCTAACTTGAATCAGAAATATTTAAAAAATATTTATCTAGAAGTTAGATAAGTGACAGAAGACAAAGATGCTCAGTTACAGGAATATCAAAACCAAAGTAAAAATTTTGATAGCATCACCTGATTGTCAATTCTAGCTAATTCAGTTGATGCCAAACCTAAACTGCTCGAATTTTCTGACCCTGCCCTCTGCTTACCAGACTGATTTTCACATTAAAAGACATTCATAAGGACAAACTCATCCTTACTTTCCAGGGCCTGTATCAATCAAAATGCTTCACTAAGGTCTATGGATCGATTCAGTCTCCTATTTGCAGGACTGAAACTGAGAACAGATTAGCACCCTTAGCTGAATAGGGTGAAGTCAAAGTTAAAAAACCTATACAAAACAATTTGCCCAGCAGTCAGCTCGTCAAGCTTGCTTGGCTAATGCCAAAGCATAGCTCTGTGGCAAAAATATATGCCTAAAGCATATCTAACTTGCTGAAGTTTTGCAAGGTTTAAGTTTGAAGGTTGTTTTATTGACATATTTAGCTTTCAGAGCTAAGTCTCAACCACCTGAAGAAAAACCTTAATTTTTGTTAATTTTCTTGCCCTAAGAAAGAAAACTGTAAGCTTCCAAAGCCTTAAAAATGCTGGCTGGGTCATTCTAGTCCAAGGTGAACGAGGTACTGCTTACATCCAAGTGGTCTGACAACATTTTATTGAGTGGAAAAGGAGAACCTAAGGAAGACTGTCCGTGCTATTAAAAAATGTAAAAAAAAAAAAAATTAAAAAAAGAGAGAAAGGAAGCGATTCCTGGTTATTAACTCTATATAATCAGAATGCTTCATGCTCCTGTGCAGATCTAAAATAGGTCATAATCCTGTCAAAATCCCACCAAGCAGCCATGTTCTTACTGCAGACACCAAGAATGCCTCTGTGCCCAGGCTCTTCTCCCAGCATTTGAAATGTTTATGGAGCAAAGATCTAAGAATACCCCACAGGGACTATGAGGGCTGCACATGTGAGAGAGATGAAGTAGAAACACATCAGGAAAAAAAACCTAGTAGTTCATGTTACCCTTGGCACCCCTGACAACCACACCTAACCTTCTGACCCACAGATATGGGCATGATGGAAAGGAGACACTTTAGCCATGGGACAGGTGTGTAGCAGTCCTTCTCAAGGCATAAATGTCACATAGACACAAATGTGAGTGCCAATTCAGTGGTAAATTACATCCATCTCCACAGAGGCTCAGGTCTCATCTTGTGGCAGACCCAAGACCTAAAGTATAATATCCTCCTCCAGAACCTGAGTGCATTCAGAAATCCCTTCTTGGCTATTGACATGTCCCTCACAGGAATCACTATTGTGTCAGGTAAAGCTGTGTCAAATTCTGGTGTTTAACCTCAGAATCTCCCATGTTCCCCCCTCCACCAGAGGATCCTGCACATTGCTTCCTCTCTAGTCTGTTCTAGGGATGTGCATTTCCCTCGTGGATAGCTACTGCTTCCAGACACTCCATGCTCCAGCAGTTCTGTAAAACTGATATTTTTGTCTGCAAGTTGCTACCCCTGGCAGTGGGAATATGCCCAGGGAACACTTCCCTGCTGATGATAGAGGGACAGATCCAGAAGTCAAAATCTTTGAATCGGTGCCTTGCAGCTGCATTTCCAAACTTTTGTGCTGCTGACTTTAATTTATCAGTGTACTACCAATAGTAGCTGGGACAAAATCAGTTTTATATTAATCAATATAGGAACACAGTGTTTCTGGCCTTCTTTCCAAAAAACAAATTTTGAATTATTTTTGAGCACTTTCGATGAATAAAAACATTTATTTCAGCTACTATAATTCATAACTCCATCTTTTCTCTCCCCAGTCATGAAAAACATTATATTTATCTAAAAGCACCTGCCAAATCCTGCCTGGATTGCATGTTCAGCAGAGCAGTTACTTGCTGATAACTCACACTGGATTCTACACTGAGGCTTTGCCAAAAGGGGTTGTCCCACACTACCTGAGCCAAAGAGCAAGTCTAGTGACAACAACCAGGCTCAACAACCGGGTACAAATCTGTGGCAAATCCTCTGCATTTCCTCTGGTAGTATTTGGGAATTTTGGGAAGCTTTTTCTCATCACAAACCTGACTGAAAGCTTTCAGATCTGCCACAACATTCTGCTTCTCCGTTGGGTCCATCATGTTGTGAGATACTCTCCACATGGGAAACAGCCACAGGTGGCAATAAGGGACGTGGCTGAAGCACAGGGCACTGTCACCTGCAGGCAGGGTGTTCCATGGCTACATCAGAAGATGGTGCCATGCAAACAGAGTGAAGAATCTGATGGTTGCAGGGTGCCACTGAAGTCAGTGTGAAGTTATTCAGCCTCTACACTTAGTTCCTGGGAAAGCAATGATGAACTTTCAGCTCTCACTGCCTTCTATTTGCAGCATCTCTTGGAGATGAATTTGCTGCATTTATAAAGGTTGTGGCCAGATGATAAACTCTGATAGTTTTCTCCCATTTCTGACTTCTTTGATTCTTAAATACACACAAGATAGCAACCTGATTTGGATCCCCAAAGTATTATGTGTGTTACAATTATTTTTCCTCCAAATGGATATAAGTGCTTACTCAGAAAGCTGCAAGGATGGAAATTGATTTTGCATTCTCCTTTCCTTGGTCCCCTGAGGATGAAATGGTAAACAAAGAGGAGACCAGGTGAATTCCAATGTTTGCACCAGGTAAGTAATTAAAAACTGTTCAGAGTATAAGGGGAGTTTCTCAAGGTTGCCTCTGATAACCATAAAATCCTGGTTAGATTTGAGTTGGAAACTTCATCTCCTTCCAGCCCTCTGCCATGGGCAGGGGCATCTTTCCACTATCCCAGGTTGCTCAAAGCCCCATCTAACCAGGCCTTGAACACTTCCAGGGATGGGGCAGAATTTCTCTGGGCAACCTCTGCCAGGGCTTCACCAGAGAATTTCCTCTTTACGTTTAACTGAAATCAACAAGAACAACAGAAGCTTTTAAATACTACCATTACTTTGTTTTGTGGCAATTGCAAGTATGACCTGTGGCTTTTAAAATATTTCTTGTTCTTTCTGATATGTTACAATGTTTGTGGTTTTCTTTTGTCTCTAGTTTTTATATAGGAAGTTACAGAAGATACAAGCAAGTGGCTTGAGAGGGAAAGAGAAGCCATAGTGATTAAGGAGGAGGTAGAGAAAGAGCAGAACAGAAATATAAAAATTTCAGAAACCCAAGTGGAGGAAGAGACAAGGGGAAAATAATATAAATTTGCTGATATAAATTTGCTATATCATGGCTCAAAAAAGCTACACTGTAAACATAAAAAACGCCCCATAAGAGATGGCAGATAATCTATGCCTAATTCCTCCAGATTTGGGCAAATAACCCTGTTTTTAAAGAAGAAGTAAGAATTGCATGAGCCAAGAAGGGTGAGTGACCCAACAAAGGGACTGGGTCTGCTGCTGTGATATAGATCTATAATCCAGATAGTGATGTCTTTCTGTGTGAAGTCTGTCTGCAATACTCTGCAGCTCTTTATTATAGTTCCCTCTTTCTGTTTTGTAGGTAAACAGTGACAAGGTACTATCTACAACCTGTTTGGCTTTAAAATTTTATGTGCTTTTAGTGAAGTTAATAAACAATGGCAAAACATAACTACATAATACATATGTTTGAAATTCTCACAAAAAAATATTTGAGATTTAAAATTCTTTAAACTTCCTTCCTCTGGAAATCTTAAACTGCAACTCTCAGAATTTCTTTAAATTTGCAGTTATATTCAAAATGAAGGTTCTTTAATTAAGAACAATATTTTAATACCATAAAAATATGTTCAAGCATCTAATAAAACAACTTTTTTTTTCTTACTTTTTAAGGTTTTGGCTGATTTAAGTGAACCCCTTCAAAAGAACTGCCTAAGTAGTGACATGCAACAATATAATCTGACACTGTAGTGGGTGAAAGTAAGTTTTCTGCTTAAGGGGACTTTGAAATGATGTTGCACTGAATGCAGCTCACAGCAAGTTAAACACAGAGAAAGAACATGCTTGTGTACAGGACCTTACAAAGCCTTACAAAAGTGAGTAGCTTTACCTGAATCTTGGATGTCAGGTTAAAAAAGCTGTATTCAACCTTTGCCATCCTCTTTCGTGGAGACCTAGAACACTATGGAAATCTGGACTGCTGCAAATCACACAAGGGAAAATGGACTGCTGGGAAAGAGGAGGGGCTCCTGGGACACTGAAGGGTAGCAGCATGCTTACTTAATTGCAGAGGAAGTTGTTCTCTGGTAGTATTGTCACTGCCACCATATTTTTCTTCATATTAGTTCTGCTTCCATGTCTGAAATGTCACTTTGGGGACTGCTGCCAGATGTTGTTTGGATGAAGGTGACAGAAAGTGTTATAATACTAGATGAGTCTGGCATATGTGCATCATCTATAATAAAGTTCTACCTGCAAGAGCAATGATAATTTGCAGAAACTGATGAGCTTTTGCTGAAGAGGAGAAGCTATGGCCAGCACTGCATAAGTAGCATGAAATTCTGTATCCCGCTGAGAGTTCACTGCGAGTGTGTCTCTAATAGCAAGTTTATGAGTAATGGTATAAATGTATGCTAAAAATATTAAAATTTTTTAGCCCTGAGAAAATTCAATTCAGTGTTTCTACTGCTCAGTCCTGAGTACAGAAAATATTTGATAGCTCTGCTCATAAAATAAAGATGGCTGTATGGATGCCTTATAGTCCTTTCAATAGAATACGTTTCTAGAGAGAAATATTTAATTTTACTGAGGGTTTTTGGGTTTTTTCTCTGCAGTTGATCATAACAATACTTTTTATTACCTTCCTTCTTTTCTTTTGCTCTTCTTTTTTTCTATTTCCTCTGATCTGTCCATATATTTTATATTTGCCAAGGGAAAGGGAACAAAATATAATGTTTTCTCAGATGTTCTAAAAAAATGTTAGGAACAATTAAAGAAGAAAGTCATTGTTATACCCCTTGGTTTTATAATTATCTTTATGACAATATCTATTTATTTAAAAAAAAGAAAATATGTTGATATAAAGATATATCTATAAAGATATATAAAGATATATAAAGATATATAAAGATATATAAAGATATATAGTTGTACACACATGTGGACACGTGTACAGAGAGCACACATAGCTCATCTTTGTACCCTATATCCAAGGTGTAAAGAGTCTCAGAAGACATTTAAATTACAAATACTCCTATTTTAAGTCCCTGGAGTAATTTCACTTTAAGTGAGATTAAGATCCAATGTAAGTATTATGAATGAGACTATTATTCAAGTCAGATGGCAGTTCCCATTATAAAGCCCTGATTTTGGTGGCCTGTAATTTTGCTGAACTTTAATCTTTCAGGCTGACGTGTTCCTCACTGGCAGGACGGGGCTGGAGGCTATATGGTTCAGAAGGATGGTCCATCTGTCAGAAATACAGCCTGTCTCCTAAATTAAAACTTCATTTTATCTCTCCACAGCATATTCTTACTCCCTGTCTCTAATTTCAAGAGATACTCCAGTGTCCTTGGGCTCAGGCTCTGCTTGCCACCTACCAAAAGCAAGATGAGGATCTGGGCAGTACATGAAGGAGGAAAAGAAAGGGCACTGGAGGGAAGTTAGTCCTGTTGGGAACTCTACTGTCAGCTTCTGCTTTTCTCTCCCTTCCCATTTTACTTTAGACCCCATTTTTTATGTCCCAGCGGGAGGCCAAAGGAGGAATAATCCTGAACTGCCTACTGTGTTAAAGAAAATACATCTAAATATTTTCTTAATTCAGCCAACAGTGAGAAGCTTACAATTGAACTTGTGATGTGACAAAAGTAACTTACTAAACCAATTTCTCTTCGTTCTCAAGTACTCTCAGTGATTTCCAGAACTACTGAGCATTCACAGTATCATCTGCCAGGAGAGGAATCTATACAGTCAACTATCCTAATAGCTAACTAATCCCAAAACAGCCTGAAAAGACAAACTGGTTTCCTCAGTGGGAAACCAAAACTGAAATTTAATTTTAAACAATGTTATGAAAATTTAAAAAAAAAATTTAAAAAATTAAAAGAAATGAAAATAAAAATTTTAAAAATTTAGAACTGCAGATCACTAGTTCTTGTGTATCTCTATTGAAGTGATAGAACTTTAGGGCATGTAAAAGATACAGAAAAGGCAACAGGTGTCAGTTTGTGGGAATTGTGCTGGCAGCATGGATTCATAGGGAAGAATAATTGAGAAAATTTACTCTTAAATGAAACAGAGAGGAAGCTATTTCATATAATAGAGAACAAGACACATCTGCTTACACAGCACACAGTAGAAGATGTGCAACCCCAGTGTAATTCATTCAATTACAAAAAAACTTGTAATATCTGAGGATTGCACTTGGACTATTATGCTACTGATCCACACACAGATATTTACATTTTAGAAACTCATGTTGGCAGGGTATCAAATTCAAAAAAATCGGTGAAAATAAAAATGAAGTAGAATATCCTGCAAATTTGAGTAATGGCACCTATAATGATTTCTTTTTCCCCATTCCACAGTAGCTACCAAATAAAAAAACAATTCATACATATGAAAACATGATATTACTGGCTCCTCAGTAATCATACAGAACTGTCAGCAGCTCCCTAAATCTGCCTGCAATCTGGGTCTTATAAGAGCTGAGAAATTAGCAGCAGAAAACTAGCAGTGAAGGCTGGAAAGTTTTTAACTCTAAAGCACATCTAATAAATGCAGGTCAGTTGTTTGGGCATGAATGTATAAAATTATATTTAGAAACCCATTTTATCCCAAACAGGTTTCCTTAGGACTTGTGTACAGAAGACTGGAGAAAATCATCATTGAGAAGAGGAAGGCAAGAAGTTATCCCAGAGCATCTAAAATGTTACCTGAGTGGTGTGGTTTTACCCATTAGTTCTCAGCACAGACTAGAGAGTTCTCTGCTCACTAATATTTGGATGTCCCACTCTGAGATGGGCTTGGGTGATGTCCCTCAGAGGGAAAATCACCTTTGGACCTTAGTGTTCTCATAATAAATACCCGAGGTTAAAGTATTTATGTGAATGCTACTGGACTTTTTTTTCTGTTTTTCATTTACTCTCAGGCAGGTTTGGGTATCAATCAAAGTTTATGGTATCATTCACAGAATCAGTGCTGAAACAAGCACTCACCTACACATGACCAGACCATACATGTTCTAGACTAGAAAGACACACTGATACACAAAAAAATGTATTATTATTATTATTATTATTAATAATAATAATAATAATAATATAATTTAATGTATAATTATAAATAAATGTATAAAGTAAAAAAAATAACTACGACCAATTAAAAAATAATTAATACCTCCATATATACACACACATAAATAATAAGCCATAAGGAAGAGCTTCAGCAACTCAGAGAAGAGGGTGAACTTCTCATCTATTTCAGGCTAACCTATAAGCAAAACAGATAAATGTGTTAACTATTTTCCCAAGTGGAGTCTCAGGGGATGTTGAGAAGAAACATATGCCAATAATTGTAAAGAGGGACTGCTGCTCACTTGTAATTGCAAAACATATGAGAAGGTTTGTGGGCTTTAAATACTGTTTCAATACTTGAAAACTAAGAATATAAAAGCAAGTAACTGAGCACTGCAACAACTATAACTATTGTAAATATGAAAAGCTGTATTTTTCAGTGCTGTCATAGTATTTATCTCAGAAAGCTCAGGCAGTTTGTCTAGCTGTATCATTATTATGCCATTCATCAGCCACTGTGGTTATTTGTCACTTTCAGCATTAATTGACTGGTGTTCCTCTTATTCCCACTGCTGCTGTCCCTCGTATCTTCTATATTAAATTTCCTAATGAATTTTTTGTATTTGTGATAGTTTGTAAGCAAATTCTTGCTGTTTGTAGTTTTAACTCTATAAGGTTGAGCAAGGTACACATAAAAAATTAATAAACAAAAATAAATAAATAAGCAAAAAAACCCCATGGATTTAACTATCAACTTACTACAGACAATAAAAATTTGAAAATATTTATAGCCATATAGGTAAAAGAATTTCACAACCCACAAAACAAAAATCTCTAGTCTGATTAGTGATACTGGTTAAACATATTATTTTTATTACATTCTAGGCAGTCTTACAGAGGAAAATAAGCTGTTCTCTGCCTTCCAGCTCTGAGTGTTCATGTCTTACAGATACCTAAGTCACAGTCATTTATTTCTAGTTCTCTTCTCCCCATTTTCCCTACACCCTCGCTTCAGGGAGCTGTAGAGAGAGATAAGGTCACTCTTGAGCCTCCTTTTCTCCAGCCTGAACACCCCCAGCTGTTGCTCTCTTGTTCTCCAGGCCCTTCACCACATCCACTGCCCTTCCCTGGATCTGCTGCAGCCCCTCGATGTCCTGCAGAGCTGAGGAGCCCAAAACTGGAGGTCAGGATTCCAGCTCTGGCCTCAGCAGTGCCCAGCTCAGTGGGACGGTCCCTGCCCTGCTGCTCTGCCCACATCATTGCTGATACAGGATGTCCTTGGCCACTGCTGGCTCATGTTCAGCCAATGCTGACCAGCAACCCCAGGTCCTTTTCTCCTGGGCTGCTTTCCAGACACTCTTTTCCCAGGCTACAGCACTGAGTGGGATTTTTGTGGCCAAGAGCAGCACCTGCCACCTGGTCCTGTTTAACCATTGGTCTTGACCAATCTGTCTGCCCTGTCTACATGCTCCAAACCATACAAAATTAGTAGCACCCAATACTGTGAATTATCCTGCATCCTATTATTTCTCTTTATTAAATTCTGAATAACTGTTTAAAAACTGCAACCGCATTTGAAAGAAAATTAGGAGTATTAAAGCCATTAAGTATTTACAATGTTCTTGGGAAATGGGCAAACACTGAATTAGTTTCATCACTTTGAAAAAGGATGCAGCATCAACTCAACTGCTATGAGACACTTTGGTATGTCTATAGGATAGCAACACTGTAAATACCTAAAGTATGTGAGAAGATTAGACCTAAAGACTCCCGCTAGGAGACACAATGGATAGAAAATTAGACTTCATTAATTCTGCTCTCCAAGGAACAAAGCTTTTTTTTTTCCTCATTCAGTTGCATCAGGCTTTGGATTACTGCTTTAAAATTAGCTATGTCCAAGTCAAATTCATTTAGCTGAAAACTCCTTGAGATACTTTTGATCTTCCATAAATCAAAAGCTCTTGTGAGGAAATGGCTTCAACAACATTCCTGCCACATATTAAACTAAAAGCCTGTGAGATGTTCTAAGCAGAATACAGGAGTTATGTTACTGTAAATTAGAACAAATAGATTTTTGGAGTTTTTCCTACAATTTTCAAAGCAATGCAGAAGTTGTTTTCTTACTTTTCTCTTATGGCTTTCTCCAGTGGAAGAGGAGTTGGAGCAAGTATTCCTGGAATTTACATCACCCTCCAGAAAACCACAATACAGCACTGAAAAATTCCATTTGTCACTCTGTTTACGAGGCAAGTGCTTTGCACAGGGATTCTGGTCTTGTTCTGGACACTTAGAGCATCAAACAGCCCATGACTTTCAAGAAGTTCCAGTGTTCTTCCATAGGTCATCTCACAAAATATTTTGTCTGGTCTAACAGGCTTAGTTTGATTTGCTTTTGGGATTATGAGTCCATTGGTTAAGCTTCAGTTATTTTATTCAGTTTTTGTTCATAATCAGGGGATTTTAAAAAACAGTCTAACAATCTAATCATACTCGACTTTCAGCTGCAGAAAAGTGCCAATGCTCCAAATCTCACAAGGATAGCACCTTAATAAACGATAGTGATGTAAACCATTGAAAAATATAGATCATATTTATAGTGTGATGTGGCTCATCAGCTGCAAGAATAACTACAAGAATCCCTTATTTTTTTTTTCAAGTTCAATAAGTGGTCTTCAATGTTATTTCTATACTTACATCAGGCTTGTACTCAAATATACATAAACAGAAAAATCACACACTTTTCTCTAAAAGCTTTTCCAAGTCTTGCTTATTACTGTGCAATAATTTGTACATTTTGATTTCCAAACACCCCATTGTCCTACTAAATTATTTAGAGAACTTTGGCCATACCTGTACACTCATTTTCCTTGTCCTCTACACTTACTGTCCTTGCTGCTTAAGCAACAAACTCTCTCTTCCAAGGGTGGTGTTTTTCTGACCCTACAGGACCAAATCTAACTGGACTTAAGAACAATATTCTCGTCAAAATGAGTTCTGGAAAAAGCAGAGGACTGGGCATCAAACTCAGTACTGGGAATTTACTATGTGGCTGTGCAGTTCTAGTTTAGGAACCAGTTTTGATCTAGGTTCACTCACTGCCTGGCAGTCCATCAAGCATTTCTATATTTGTGTCTACTTTAAAACCATAAAAAGAAATCTGATTCTTGAAAAGAGCCATTTCCTAGACTGTAGTGAAGATGGCTGTTGGCAAACGCCTGTTACCAACAGAAGTATTAAACATTCTGCTTCAGAATGTTTAATTCTGCTGCGGCTCTTTTGGTCTTTTAGTTGATTGGGAAATTCCCAAGAATCCGTTTCAAACTTAACAAGCACACTGGAGAATTCAAGATCAGCAGCTGAAATACATTTCTCAGTGGTTTCTTGTGCTGCAACGTGCAGGGGGTAATGTGTGTAACTTGACTAGACCATTCACCTAATATTTCTGGACAGCATTTTCCTAAAGTTAGAGCATCATTCTTGTGCTAGTCTTTGAATATTTAATCAAAGATCTCCAATAAATTAAAGGAAAAACAAACAAAAAAACCTCAAACAACTGCAGATAGAAATACTTCCCAAGAAAAATCTCAGAGCAAAGACAATAAAACAAGCACAGATTTTCCAAGTTAGTGTAAATCAGGCAGAAAAGGAAAATTTGAATATGAAAACACAATAATAATAATACCACCAAATTATCAACAAGACAAAAAAAAATAAATAAAGAAAACACTGCAAGAAAAGCGGAATTCCTTTACCTGTTTTTGAAAAATTTAAATTTTTATTCAGCTCAAAGTTGTCTGGATTTATTTCACCTTAATTTTACATTAGTTTTCCACTATGTGAGCAATGTAGGTCAGTTTTAAAGGAAAAAAAAAAAGTGACATTTTGAATCAAAAAGTCAAAGTTTCATTTTACAAATGTCAAAATGAAATGGTTTGGCATTTCCAAAATGAAACATTTCATTTCAGAAAGGTCAAAATGATATGTTTTGACATTTTTTAAATTTCTCCCTGCTTTTGTTCTGACCAGAACTATTAGTCAAATTCAACCTTGATTAGTTTCAGGCCCCTTTAAGCTCAATTTTCTATCCTAATTACCAGTCATGAAAAAAGATTTGCCTGGTGTTATTGCAACAAAGAAAACAATACAATCTTTAAAACTGTGTTGAAACTGCTTCTATAACATGCTGTCTGTCCTTCTCCTGCTTTGCCTCAGCCTCCAGCATCCAAGTACCTACCCCTGTGAAATAGTATTTTCACAGCTGGGAGAGTTAGCTTTGCCCTCCTGCATGCCTTAAATTAAAAACAATAACACAGCCAAAGGCACAATGCCTCACCTAAACCAGAAGCTGGACAGAAATTAATTGTCCTAATGGACAGTTTTCAGCATTTTTATAGCGCACATATATTGCCCAGGTGTTACAATTACAGTCACTATAAAAATGCTTATAGGTGAGCAAATGCACCATGTGAATGAGAGGCAGAGTAATCTGCCCATTGCCCTTAGCAATAACATGTCAGCATTTCTTTTCAGTGTCTCATGGGCAGTCCACACTAAACTCAATATTGTTAGTTTAGCATCCTATGAATAAATAAATCATATTAAGCACTGCAACCAGGATTGAGGTCAAAACACTGAACAAGAATAAATAAGAGAAGTTATAATGTCTGCTTGCTGTGTGGTTGGGAGGTGTGCAGCAGAGGGAGAGATCAGCTTTCCCACTATTCTGCCAGTGCCCCGGGATCAGTGAGGGAGGGCAGGGGACAAGAGCCACACCACTGTGCTGACTGCAAACTCTCCAGGCAGGAATTACAGCAACACCATGCAGAAACACCTTGCCATGGAGTCAAGGGTTCTTCCATGAGCATTGCTGGAATGGCAGTGTGAAAAGGATTTATTCCTTTTGCATGCATTAAGGACAAATCCAAGGAAAACAGGCAAAGGGAGGTAAAGAGAACCCATAACTCTTTATTTTTCCCCCTAAACATATCAGATCAAGCGATCCTGATGAATGTCATGGATAGTATCATTCTATCTGTGATCTGACCCTAAACAGCCTGTGTAGAAACAACATAGATAGCTCCAAGAATCCTTCAGCTATTTGTGCTTTTTTGCAGGATTTTTGGTTTGCTTGTTTGGCAATTCATTTTTTTTAATCAATGTTTAGAAACCTGTGGCATAAAGGTATTCTGTAGAGAATCTCAGGAATGACATAAATACATTTAGTAATCCTTCACTTACTAGGTCTAGCCTGCACAGAATGTCTGTACAGAAATTTTCTCTTTCGGTCCAGTTGATGTCTGCCCTGTCTGTTCACTCCTGATGACACTATCCATCTCCTTTCCACAAAATCAAGTAAAACTACGGTGCTTGTGTCCTCCTCATGCCCTCAAAACTGGCAGGTTGTCAATATGTGCTATCCTGCACGGCGTCTCCTGGAATCCTGCTTAGACTGATGACTTTCAAGCCCTTAAACCTGGCTATGCAATACTTTGTGCATAATGTTATCTGCTGACAGAATCAAATAGCATGTTATTAAAGTTTGAAAGGCTTTATCTATTTTTCATAAGCATTTTAATAGGCATTGCATTCCCTCTTGCCTCCCAGATGCTCATCAGCCAAACTGATCTCCAAATGGACATTGTATACTTAGATTTTATTACAATAGGTCTCACAGAGGCAGTAGAAAGAAGAAATAAGTGCTTAGCTCTACTTTACCTAGGCTTCAAGGATTATTAAAGGATTACAGCACAAAGGGTTTAGGTTTGGTTTGGATTTTTTTTTTTTCTTTTATTTTTTTTTCTTATTGATGCCCTAGTGCCAGAATTTTTTTTTTTTTTTTTATTTTTTTTTCTTATTGATGCCCTAGTGCCAGAATTTTTTTGTTGTAACTGTACTCGCCCCTCCTGGCTATTTTTACAGTCATTTTGCCATTTCTCTATTTTCTGCTTGGGAACACCACTGTTTTAAGTAATGTGAAAGAGCGAGTTCCAGGGCTGATGGAGCATGAAAACTTTGTGTTGGTGTCCAGACTCCTCCTCCACAATTTCACCTAGTTTAATTCATAATGCATCATGTTTTAATATCAACCAAAATCAGTGCTTCACAAACTTTACCACCTGAGACATAGATTTTCACTTGGCAGACCCAAAAACAATTTACACCTAGCAGTTCTGTTAGTTTTAATTATATAAATTATTTTACATATATACACATTTTCAGAATACAAAAAACTTATTTTCTTTCAAATGAAAGTTTTCAACAAGCTTTCCTCAGTAATGGAATATGAAGCTATTAAAACAAAGGGCACCTTACTAGAGGATCGACAGCATACTTTTAGAAAATATTGGATTCTTCATCCTTCTAAATGAAAGGGCTTCAGGGATAGATCTGTAATCCAAGGATGAGCAATCCATAGCAAGTCTACCTGATATTCAAAAAGAACATACATCTTTTAGGGCATATTGGCCACATCTGCACTGTACAGCATTGGGCCTTGCCTCCACGAGTGTGATGTGCCAATAACAGCAATCAGTTTGGGCTTGTTTCCATCCAGGGAGGAAACAGGATAAGCCCTGCTGGACCCATTAAGAGAGTGTTTTGAAAACACAAAGTTAAGTGGACATGGTTGAGGGCCAGGAGCTCTGGGTCAGCACTGGAGGACTATGTGGAAGGAAGGGGGACAAACCTAGACTCACCCTGTCTAGGGGAGCAGTCCAGTCCTCGTCAGAAGCTACTCCCAGGAGAACACTTGAGTTTGGTTTGAGGAAAGGCTAGTGGGGGCACTTGGACACAGAGCCAGGGAGCTGGCTGACAGGTTAGAGCTGTTTTATTTGTCAGCATGGTTGCCTCTCTAGAGACATCAGCCCCGTTGTGTACATTACACATACATTTCACATATGTTAAAACACAGTTAATTTCACATATTGCTGGGGGAAACAATACTGCAAGAAGAAAAAGAAAAGAAACGAAAAGGAGGAGGGGAAATGACAGTGATCAAAATGATGATGCAGCAAAGCAGAGTTTACTCTCAGAGCCAGAGCAATCACTGTTTTCCTTAAGGCATGTAAATGCTTTCACCTTACACTGAGGATTTAGGAATAATATAACTATTACAGTGGCTCTGTGCAGTGCATTTCTGCAGTAACTTGCCTACCCCTCTACCAGTATTTCTTTCTCTTGCAATGGTTCACAGTTTTGGTTTTTCCTCCCGTTTTTACTTAAAGACCTTTATATTATGTAAATGACAGGGACCACTATCTATGTCTTTTGCTTTGTGTACTACATTTCATTTACAAGAAACCATGATTAAAAAACCACAAAAAAACCAAAGTACAAACCATTCAGTAATGTTTCCATGTCATATTACTAACTCAGCCTTAAGCTATATGAACTGAATTCTTAAACAGATGTAAAGACTGTTTCTCTATATCTTGAATCACATTTTTCTGATGATCAGATGGATATTTTCCCATTTGTTATCCTAGACTGGCTGGGTTTGGCAGAGCTTTCTTTGCTTATGCCTGAGCCATTCTTCTATTGATTAAAAATAGGCAAGAAAGCACTGGCTTGCTTTCCCTCCATGTATTTGAGGCTGAACGATGATTTAATCAAAACTCATTCCTTATTACATGTCTATAAAATATCTTCACACATGTGTATTATGTGAACAGGATACATTTTTTTATATATGAAAAAAATCAAAGCTGACTTTGGTGAAAATTTTGTAATATCAAAACTAGCCCAGTTTCATCCTACTACCAAACAAAAGATTACAGGAAATTGGCCCAAAAGGTCACAAAGAATTCCAGAGGCCTGTTCTGCCTGGAAAAGAAGTTTGTGCTTAAATTCTCTGTTGAATAAGAGCATTAGATAACATAGAACTTATTTTTTTTTTAAATAACATGAAATTTATTTAATTTTTTTTAGTTAGTAGTTATGATTATCTTGTTTTCCTGAGAGGCAAAGAAAAGTGTTCAAACTTCATACTGAGAATAGCTTCCTCTTTTCATTAAGTGTCCAAAACAAAAAAATAATTTAGTACTGATAGGAACTCATAGGATTTTATATTGGGAACAAGGAAAATTTACCAATCCTGACACATTCACCATCTATATGACTTAATCAGAGTAAGATTTGGTGCCAGTTATTTTCTGAGATGTAGCAACTCTGCAGAAGTTGAGCACATCAAGAAACTGGTAGTTTCATGTCAAATGTCCTTAAACTGGTAATATATCATGAAAGAAGAAACACCCTAAACAAGAAAATCATAAGCTGCTTGGTCCTTATTTCAGCTTTGTAACAATCTACCTTACACAGTTATTTAACACATCTGGAGGCAAAAGAATATGCAAAGATTTAAAGATATTATGGGTCAGATAAACAAAACTATTAATACAAATATTTCAAAATAACAAAACAAATTGTAGAAAATAAAGTAGAAAAAATAAGCACTTTCATCTCTTAAAGATTGTGTCATCCATTAGAACCTTATGCAGGATAAAAGCTTTAAGGTAATAATTGCACGATAATGTTGGTTTGTAACGTGCAGCAAATGCAGGACACAAAGGAGCTTCATTAGAAGATGGGTCTTCTTATTCTTGCCCTTACTCACCTGCTGGATATCAAAAATTCAAAAAGCAACATCAAGTAGGTCAGCATGTGGTACCTCTGGAGAGAACTGTGCCAGTAACTAGGGATGGGCTCAAATTAATCAGGAGGCACTGGTGAAATGGAGTCTGAGCCCTTATAAAATATGTTCCTGTTGCTATGTTATAAGGAGAGAAGAAAGAAGACTGGTTTTTTTATTTTTCTTTTTTTAAATATAGAAGTCAGAAATCCCAGTTTGCTATCTAAGGTTAAAACTAACAGCTGGATATATCTTGGGAAAATTTCTATCTATAATAAAACAAAAAAAGGGAAAGGATGTATATCTGGAAATGTATCCACTGAATATAAAATTGATCTAAAGAGATAATTTTAAATTTCTATATCATTAATGTAATGCATTCCTTACACAATAGAAAAGAAAGCCTGTTTACCTACATGGCTTTATTTACCAGACACACACATCCTTCTACACAAAACACAAAATCTAATTGCACACGACATGGAATAAGAATTAACGTGTGAAGATCAAGGCTGGCTTTGCTGCCTGCTGAGCACTTCAGTGCAGATCTATGTAGGACAAATTCCACTGGAGAGTGTCTTTTATCATTAGCTGATCCCAGGGTCTCATGGAGATTGCACTTCATTGACCGGCAGCGTCTTTCCTTGTTCCACCGAGAGGCACAGTCTGGTGGGATTATTTTACCTTTTTTTTTTCCACTTCTTTTATTTTTCCCCTGTCTCAAGACTGACATTAACTATATGAGTTAGCCACTGGTTTTAAAGGCCTCAGAGGATGTGTGTATGAAAGGCTGGTCATGGAGGAACAGGAAGAAAAGAAGGAATAAGACCTGCAAAGAACAGATTTCTGAACCTGTGACTAGCAGGCCTGCATACTCAGAATATTTTTATTTTTTTTTCTCTGCTGCTGTCAAGTAGAATTTTTTCACTTATTTAAATCCTCTTGTACCTTAAGAATTTTTCAGGGGGGAAATAAGGATTACAACAAAACAAAAAGTAAACCAACCAACCAACCAAAAAAAAAAAAAAAGTACTTTTAATAGCAAAAAATCAGGTGGGAAGAAAAGGGAAGGAAAGAGGGAAAGTCAAACAGCTAGCATCACACAAGCTGAGGAAGGGCACATCACAGGGTTAACATCACAAACTGTTTAGCAGTTCAGAAGAACACATGTAGATTCCTATTAAATAATTCAGTCTGAACATCAACACCTTTCCAGGCTAGAGAGTTCATTTTCCATAGGAAAAAAAAACCCAGTTACTGACCAAAATGTCTGGCCTCTTCTTGCTCATATACTGTATTTGATTTTCACTATTTATTTATAAAAGAGAATTAAGGTTAAGATCAAATAGGACAGGAATAATCTTTC
The DNA here is from genome assembly GCF_001522545.3 of Parus major. Classification (NCBI taxonomy): domain Eukaryota; kingdom Metazoa; phylum Chordata; class Aves; order Passeriformes; family Paridae; genus Parus; species Parus major. The sequence continues at coordinate 106,754,424 of NC_031768.1, forward strand.
AATTTTTCACAGTGTTATTTCAGCTTCCTTACAGTAGTTCTCCTTAAGATGTTATTTGTTCTGTTTGTTTTAAGATTTACTAAGAGCTAGTTTGCAAGCTGAATTATGCAAGAGGCTTATTGAAGGCAAGATCACAATTTCCTCTCTCCCTGGACATGTTTGGATTGTTTTGTGAAGGAATGAATCTCACACTGAATCTCTCCTCATTCCCAGACAGTACAAGGAAGAGGGTTAAGGAACAGCAGAGGGTATCTCCCTCTTGAACACTACAGTTTGCACAATAATCTGGTTTGTGAAATGCTAGAACATGAGACACCTGAAACACTTTTCCAGGGAAAAATACAAACCCAAGAGTGCTCTGGGGAGGATGTGTCCAACGCCATCACTAAAACACACGTCTCCTGTAAAGCTGCATTTTAACCTCAGGCTTGGTACCATATCTGGGGCAGGACTGGAGAGGCAGAAGGTTCCATTTTCTTTCAGCCCTTCAGGGAAGAATGCTTTCCATTTTGTGCTGCCTCTACACATCTTGTGGATTAGGAGCAACTGAACGTGTTCTTGCCCTATCTCAACATAGTGCCATGGATTAGGCAGCTTGTGAGTGAATGAGAGCTGCATTCAGCATTAGAGTTTTGCAGTGCTGGCTTTCCTGCTATAGAGAAACCTCTTTAGCACAATTTTTATCTGTTTATTTTAGTATCAGATAGTAAAATTAATTAGCTTTATTAAAGAGCAAGCAATCTGATACTCAAGAAAACAAGCAGAGTAGCAGGATTCCAAAAATATGCCTGCCACCTGGCATTGCCTGATATATGTGCTTGCTTACAAAACATAGCTGCAGCTGTAAATTTTACTTGTTTCTATAGGCAAAATTGATGCAACACTTTTCTCTGTTTATCTAAAGGTATTTGCAGTTCTTGACTCATTAACACATTGACTGGAATATCCATAAACTGGGTTAAGACTCAATTTATTTGAAACTTTTGATTTCAGATAGCTTTCTGTAATTCCTACCTATCTAGATATCTACTGTGTTTATATGGAAAGTTATTTTTATCATCCACTTAAAAAAACCAAAACAAAACAAAAAAACCCCACCCAAAACAGCCTAAAACACCACTAAACACCTACACATTTCATGTTTTTTCATATGGTCAAAGACTATGTTTACAACAGACAAAATCTCAGCATTAAGTGACTGGTTGTAACAAAGAGCTTCACAAATGTGAGTTTTTCTGCCCAGACAGACAGTGTAGCAATGGATCTATATATGGTTACCAAGGTTCACTTCTGGACCAATAAACTCTAATGTGTTACTGTGCCATTGATGAAAAATGTATAACAAACCCTATACAACTGCTCCTTTCAAACCATTTATTAAAACAGCCACAAAGGAGCAGCTCCAACTAACTGTGCAGTCCAATTAACTCAGCTTAGAAATGCGCCTTCTGAATATTTCAACTTACTAATAAATCCATTAAAAATTAACATCAATATTCTACAAACAAATATCTTGAGATATCTGCATTTCCTGGCTTATACATAACATTAAAAATATTATTTTACCTGTTATCACTGCTGTACAACATGTCTCAACATGCAAGCATATCTATAACTTTCAATATTTTTTTTTTCCCTAGGAAGTACCAGGAATGAAGGACCAAGTTAAGTTAAAGCCTTCACACTCATTTGGGTAAGTGTAATTCTGCCCAGTCATACATTTTTTTTTAAATGTTTCTTTTTAATGCATTTCTTTCTCCATTATTATCCCAAAGATGAGGAAAACATGACACATAGACAGTTCAATAACTGCTGCACTGTATATCTATGTTGCAAAGCCAGGCTTGAGAAAGCAGGACCCCAAGTGCTTCCTAAAATGAAAACTTTTAATTCTTTTCAAGAAAGGCAAGGAATTCTGCTAGTACCACCAAATCATAAGCTCACTCTAATTCTGTCCTTCACCTCCTCCATGATGCTTCTCTTTGATATGTCCTTTGTTCAGGAAAGTAACAGCTGTATGCAGCCAAGAGATAGAAACATGCTTAGGACTTTTGGTTCAAAATAAGACTATAAAAGAATAGGCCAGTACTCAAATTTTACTGCAAAAATATTTGTTTTACACTCATACAAAGCTATCTTATTTTAATGTTGACATATGCTGCAAAATATCCCCTCTCTTCAAATTATTTAGTCACAAACATATCTTAAGCAGGTAAGTAACAAAATCTTGGATTCTAGTAGATAAAACTGAGCATGATGTGAAACAAACTAAACTATTATCATGAAATAATAATAGTAATTTTGAGATTCAAATTAGTCTATATTTGACTGAAGCAAACTCTCTTGTTGGATAATAAAATTGAAATATATTGTTAAATACCTTCTAGCACTTCACCATTCTTCTACCTGTCTTCTCCAACTGTCTTAGCATTCTCTTTTTTAAAATTACCTATATACTGGGGATGTATTCTACTCTGTAACCTTGGCAACAAGTTATTCCCTTTCAGAACATACTGTACATTTTTATTTTATTTTTTTTTTTACATAGTGATAATGCATATTATCATCTGAAAGCAGCAAGAAGTAAAGTGGTGTGTTTGACCCTGAAGTTTTCAGGTCATTATCAGGACTGGATTATAGCTCTCAAAGAGTGCTACCTCTTTTATTATTATTATTATTAATTATTATTAATTATTATTAATATTTTATTGCTTTATTTAGAAAGTTCCTAAAGACATTTAAATGAACTTGGATTCCAAACAGGAAATAAAAGCTTAGCACCAGATTTAAGCGACATTTAGGTGCTTAAATCCCAAACTGTAATCTCACCTGTGTCACCAGTGACAACATCAAAGTGTTTCTCTCTACTTATGAGGATTTTAGTTTGGGAAAAAAAAGTATTATTGACACAGATCACAGTAACAAGGACCTTCACTTTTTAGGGACATAAAACCCTCACAAGTTTCCTAAACTGCAACACACTTCAGACCCTCAGACTCTCAGGGCTTTGCTTCACTGAGGAGATTTTACTATTAGGACTGGAATGAAGTCCCTGTCTTCTCTTACAAAAATTATGGCTCTCCCTCAAGCCAGTCATGCTGGGTCATCTGCTCCTGATTTTCAGACAGGACTGATCTTGAGGGACCTGGGAGTCACATCTCCTGCTTGAAAACCAGAAAATGCTACTCCTAATAAGCCTGTAATGGGGATGCAAGAGTGGAAAATATGGAAAAAGTGGCACATTAAAAAAAAAAAATATATATAAGAAAATAAAATAAGGGGAAACAAGTGAAAAGAAAATTTCCCCATTCATTTTAAGCTGATCCTCTCTTTTCTGCCTTTTATCAAATTGTTTTATTGCATATAACAAATAAATTGTTAAATAAATATTTGTAAGAAAAAATAAGCTCCTGTATTTGAAACAACTAACCTAACAAATATAAAATGCACTTAAAACAGAGTTAGCACTCCATGCAACAAGATCATAGAGATTATAAAGTTGCCTCATTTTATTCATATTACAAAACTGCCACATGTAATTTGGTAATTTTAGCTGTCTTTGATCATCAGACGATGAAGATTTATCTATCATAAAGGCTAATTACTGCTATCATCTTCCATAGACAGTGGTCTCTATAGGCCCTGCTTGTACTTTTTGATGGAAAGAAGAGGGCCAGACTTTGATGATTTCAGACCTGTCTCATCAAAGAGCCAGTGGGGCACTACCCTTAATGTATTCACTTCTGAAGAGACAGTGGGAGCACTGCCATCTGCTTTACACCACAAAAATCCTCCAAGAAAGAGCCGTTCAAATGAAGACGTCTTACCCTTCATCAGCGATACGGACACGGACTTGTGAGCATTTCAGAGGGAAAAAAGTTAGTGAGGAACAGAAAAAGGAGGTCATGAATATGGCAATTTCCCCACCTTATCAGATTCTGTCTCTCACCAACCTTTGTGACCTCTCTGCAAGTAATTAGCATGCTCAGTGATTCTGCTATTAGCAACATCCTCAGCTTAGCAGACTAATACTATTAACGTGCTGCTTAAAAAGAGGGTGGAATGGAGAGAGATTTGGAAAGTATAGAGCATTTAATTGCAAAATAAAACAAGCATTTTCTCTCATCAAATATAGCCAGTACTCAGGGCATCATTGATTGGTTTTAAATCTTGCCGATGAAAAGAAATGAGTGAACAAACAGGCTGAACTAAGCTGTTATAAACAAAACATTCAAACACTCCAAAAAAATAGTTCCTTAAATCTAAATTACCTCTAATTCCTAAAGAAATTAAGTAACTAATTTCATCTTGTTTGGGTTATTTAATTATCTGATAGAAATAAAAAAGCAGGGAGCAAGTCTGAATCAAAGAAAAGAAAGATTGGCTTTTTGTCTCACAGTGAGACACACAGCTTAGTTGTTAATAACAAAATGCTATAAGCCATATGTTTCTTGTGGTTTTCTTTTAAGCTTGAAATTAGAATGTGCTAATTAGAGTGTGGGCCACATACAAAAATACAGCACAGCATTGGAGTTGTGCCTGTATGAGGACTACATTGTCGATGAGTAGAAGACTGGTGCTATAATTATCTTACAATCCAAGAAGTAATTCACCTTAGTAATTTTGGAATATACCTAGAGCCTGGTTCACAAATCACTTAATTGCTTTTATGCATCCTTGTGCTGCAATTTACTGTATATGAGAAAAGTGACTTGTATACCAATATCACATAATTTGTCTCACATTTGCCAACCTTCCACATTATAGTATGGCAACTAACAATACTCTGTTTCAGCTTCATTTCCCAGGTTCTAAAGACCTCAGGAGATGTGAAGTTGACAATGTTTCCAGCTGGGACCAAATAGCATATATTCAAAAAAGGAACCATGAAAAGCTTCCCATAAAGCTAGTAGGTAAAATAGTCTTGTCATTTTGAGCAGCATTCCACAAACTGCATTTTACTTTGTTCATTATTGGAGCATAACCCATGTTTACCCTTCAGGGGAAAAAAAAAAAATCAGGGAAGCTGAGATGTGAATTGGACAAGAAAGAGAAATTTCAGTCAAGTACAAAACACTTTCTAATATTCCTTTTTGTATGTTCCCTGAGATGACATTACCCTCATTATGGAATATGTATCAGACTATTACTTCCAGACAGACAGATGCCATTGTGTGAAACATACTGGTCAACAGATTCATCTGGGAACTTTTCACCAGAATGTTGATGAAAAACAGGTTTCTGTGAAAAGGGGTGTGTTTTAAGGTGGGGAGGGGAAGAAGTAATTTTTTTAGCCATTGATATTGCTCCAAATTTACTACATCTCAGATATTTATAGTGAGAAACCTTTTCTAGTTCTGTTTGAATGTAGCCTGTATGATAGCAAAGGTGCTGTGGTCTTTAGTGGCAATTGATATAAAAAGCACATAATGGTTAAAAAACAACACATTAAGGGCAGCAGTTTGTGTTCCATTTGGGTTGGTATAACCAAAAGCTGTTGGTTAACACAAAATCCTCCCTTTGCCCTGTGTACTTTCTCCCTTCTGCCTCATTTCTTTTTTCATGGCATTGAACATAAGATTATGTCCTCACAAATCAAGTTTATGTTGGGCAAAACTTCCCCAAATATAATTTCACAGAATGACAGAACAGTTTGAGTTGGAAGGGACCTCTGGAGATCTTCCAGTCCAACTCCTCTGCCAAAGCAGGGTCACCCAGAGCAGGTTACACAGAAACACATCCAGGTGGGTTTGAAATTCTCTGGAGAGGGAGAATCCATAGCTTCCCTGAGCAGCTATTCCAGTGTTCTGCCACCCTCAATACATAAAAAAGTTCTTCTTCTTGATTTGGGACCTTTTGTGTTTTATTTCAGGGTCATTGCTCCTCATCCTGTTACGGGAAACCACTGAAGAGTCTGGCATCATCCTCTTGGCCCTTTAAGATATTTATGTGCACTGATGATATCCCCTCTCAGGTTTCTCTTCTCCAGACTCAGCAGGCTCAGCTCCCACAGCCTCTCCTCATAAGAGAGATGTTCCTGTTCCTTAACAATCTTTTTAGCCTCTGCTGGACCCTCTCCAGCAGTTCCTTGTCTTTTTTTGTCCCAAGGAATGATGAACTGGACACAGCACTCCAGATGGCCAAGTAAAGGGGCAGAATCACTTTCCTTGACCTTCTGGCCACCCTGATGCCCTCCAGGGTCACATTGGTTCTCCTGTCCACTGTCAGCTTGATTTCTAATCCAGTATTTAGATGTTTACTTTAGACTACATTTGGTTTTATAAACAGACTGTTCTTTCTTCCTAGCTGTTTCTCAGATTTAAAGAAGTCCTAAAGGTATATCTTTCTCTAGTGTCAAATTCCTTATTTGCTTTAGTGACTTCAATTGGACCAAAAAAATGAAAAATGAAACTAAAATTTTGCCTAATATCTATCTTTTTCACCAGTCTATATGCATTTCTCATAGACTAAGAAAATACATCCTGTAATTATCCTCTGTTAACATTTTACTAATTTACTACTATCAATGATAGAGTGGTTTACCAAAATGTAAAAAGAACATGAAATTATATTTGATCTAAAATCTCCCGAAGTTCACAAATTTCCAATCATCTAAAGTTCTGAGAAAGCCATAGTCTGCAAAAACATTCCCTTTGCAGTCACTATGTACTTGGACTTTACTTGTACACATAGCAATTTCAAGAGTTTTCTATATTTTACTGAAACATATTGACTGATGATGATAATAAGCTTCACATTTGCTTTAAACAGACATTTACAGCAAATAAATGTAAAAGCTGCCTATGACAGTAAGTGCCCTAAGCAATTAACATAAGTTGCCATATGAAACTAAAAATGGAAATGCAATATTGCAAATGATGATAAATAATTAATAGCTTTACACTGAAAGCTAAGGGAAATTCACATTTTTATCTGTATATTTTTTTTAAAATTACTGTTGCATTAGAAACAACCTGATTAGAATGAGACATCTTTTTGCAAAGTTCAACCATTTCTGATGTCACTGAGATTAATTTGTGTCATATTTGAGATGAATCTACCTTTCATGCGTTTTGGACTAAACCACTTTTCTGCTTATATGCTGTACCACCAAGCAGTTGTGTTTGTGAAAGGTAAAGATATGTAGCTATCCCCAACCTGACAGATCATCCAATGCTAACAAATATACAAAGCTTCAACACAGGCCTTGTCCTGTTGCTGCAAACCACAAGTAATCCCATCTCAGTGTGCTTTCAAACGTTATTTGCCACTTGAAGCCTTCACTGCATGCGAATATCATCTATAGGATGAGGTTTTTCACTGCCATGAAATGGAGATTTAATATTGATAATTACACAGGCAGTTCACTATTCAAACTCTGGCTGGTCAACAGCAGCCTGCCATCTCTAATTTCTGAGTCAGCTCCAAGCACATTAATTTTCCCTGTATATAGTGGAAAATCCATCATTTTAACAGATTCTGGGATAAATTCTTGGGTTTTGTGCTTGTTTCCTGGAACCCACTCTCACCCTTGCCAGCATGTCTATTTTTTTCACTACTTATCAATACATAGACCTGTATTAGAAAATACAATAAGTTTGGCCACATTCAAAAGCCTGTGTATGTGTGAATTTTGTCAACTTTTAATTGTTTACCTTTAATTCTCCTGTCTCAGAGATAAAGATTTAATTGCTCTGCAGACTTAGAGACTGAGCGGTAAGGAGATTTAGGATACTTTTGGTGTCTTTCTTGAGTCTGATATAGCTGGTTTCTATTGCCAGAAAACTTCCCAAGCTGGCTTAATTCTATCCCCTCCTCTATGTTATACATCATACTTACATATTTAAAAAAATATAAATATCAATATCCATAGATACATCTCGCTAATATTTTTTGGGGAACATCCACATATGATTACAATGAGATCTGAGTATCGTATTACATCATAAGATAACTCGTGTACAGCACTGATGGTAGCTTCACCTTCCTCCCAACACTACTTTTATTCTTTCCTTGTTAAATGTCTTGTCAAATCTACATTTTATTTTTATAATATTTTTTTTTCTTACTTGACATATTTTTATTCTTTCTGGGCCTTGTTTTTTCTTCATTAAGGCAGATTTGAAATGGCACTTGTCCATCTGTATTTTTTAAAGAAATTATTTATACACATTGTAGCAATGGTGTCCATAAGTGTCAAATAGTGATAGACAAAAAGGAGGAAAAAACTCTTAGGAAAAATAATACAACTCAAAAGAAAACAACTCAATATGTGGTTCCCTTTAGTTTAACTGGGCAAGGAGACCTCTGCTAAAGAGCTGGGAAGAGAACCTGTCTAAAAGAACAATAATCATTTATCATTTAGTATTTCAGAAATAGTGGGGTGGGTTTTTTTTTTGCAGAATACCACAAGGACAACAGACTTCAACTTCAGTTTTGAGAGGCAGCACTTGGCACAACTAGCAGCCATGATTATGCTCTGTTTCTCTACTATAAGCCCATGAAGTCTTCTGATAGTACTTAAATACTTCCTTTTCTCCCTTTACAGCCTATAGGCAGTGTCCCTACCGTGGCATTACCTCCACATGCACTTTTCATCCACACAGAAGAATGAGAATTCATTCTTTATTAATGTTATCTATAAACTACCTTGACTATCAGGTTAGAACAAATGAATATTTTGTATTTTGCTGATTCGTAATAGAAACCAGTTATCATATACCCTTCTCAAGTGGAAGTGGAACAGGGCAATAATACAACTTGCATCCTCAGAAGGAAACAGTGGATAGAATTAGAGTTTTCTTTAATTTAGTGTTGCTCATGTACAAGATATATATATGTGTTCAAAGGCCTGCTTCTGGTGATCGATATGACAAAGTGTGAGAAATATTTTATCCACTCACAGCTCTAAATGTCTTTCCCTCATTTTCTTTGGGATTTTTCAGGCCTGCACTCCTGCAGTCTGCTCTGCTGTAGCTGTTGGGTTGGTTTTATGGTTCTGCTTGATCAAACACAGGGAAAAAAAAGCATTAAGAAAGTACTCCCTCTGTTCTGCACCCACGCCGATGCTGCTCTCAGTCAAATAAAATCCAGCTCATGCACACATTGCTGGAGCCTGATCCTGTGAAACAGGTTGGGCTGTATCCCTCAGACAGTGCTTAGGCTGTCATGTCACTTATTCTTGGAAGCTACTACAACTTAGCCTTAACAGAGCAGTCGCCAGCCCTTTGCATTCCTCGCTCTGAATCAGAAGCTGGACATTAAACAGAACAACTTCAGCGAGACGACACAAAGCTCCCCCTTTATCTCTGACTAATGTCAGAGTAACAGCTCTGTGCCTCAGCACTTGAGCAGAGCACAGGAAGCAGGGCAGTGCAGTATTAATCATCACTCTGCAATGTTGTCACCAGACACAGACCAAAACAAGTTTACTTCGACGCTGTTCTACAGACTGCAGTGTGCAGCACAGCCCTTTTGTACACACAGATATTTTCATTCCTTGCCTGTTTTTTGTGAGAACTCAAAGGAAGGTGAATTTTTTCACTGTGTATTTATTATCATCTTTATGTTTGTTTCAACATAATTCCACTATTTATTTTATGCTGGTTAGCACGTAAACTTATTCTTTGAAATGCTAATTGTCAAGACAAGGTTTGCTGAAGCTGCTGAATAATGATGTATCCTTCACTATCCTCATGTCTTTCTCTGAATGAGTCAAAACTGCTCAGACATTTACTAACATAATGCCATGATAGGGTTCCTGACACTATCCTTGACATGTATAGATGAATTAGATGAGATTCTCTGCCTTTGTAGGATGCCTTTTGCTCTCCCTCACTATGAGTTTCCTCGTGTAACCTCACTGGAGGGTCACAGCAATGAATATGGCTTGACCCTGCTTTACAGCATTTGAAGTGCTGGAGAGGAAAGGTAGACACAGCCTATTCTATCTGCCCATGGCAGAGCTGATGGATGATGCTGGCCTTCTTATTTGAACTTTTATGTATCCTCAAGAATTTCCAAGGACCACAAAGGCCAGGTACAACAAAGAGTTTTGTCAGAATGATAAAGTTAACATAAGCATCTCTATTTTGCTTCCTAGATATTTTCTGCTATTCTCAAAGAGTAAAGATCATGTCAATAGCTCTGTGCCACAATCAAAATTCCACTGTGTTTCCAGGAATGTGGTGTCTATTAAGCTGTACAGTAGACAGCTGAGAACAGCTCCAGTCAATATTTTGCAGACAACTGTCATCTGAGGAAAATCTTTATAATTACAACACCTTTTTTTTCTTTTGAGCCATTTTATTTGGAAAAGGGGGCCAAGCTTTTCTAAGATTTTGTAACTTGAAATTTGAAGAGAGGCAGTCCAATGTAGTAAGGCCATATTTCTCTATCAACGTTTAACCTGTGTCTGTAAAGGTGTTTAAAGCATTCTGATGTAAGGGTATTATTCACATCATCATCTCCCAACCCCCCTCCACCTCCCCAATTTGCAAACAAAAGCTATAAAGAGGTTATTTCTAATTGGCTTCAATTCCACAGGGGTCAGGACATCGTGTATTGCATGATTTATGACTGAAGGTAGCTAATGTTCAACCTATCAGTAAGGGATAACTCTTTGCTAAGCAACTTCCTTCTGCTGCATCTAACATTTTCTGCCTTGTATAAAAGACAGCCCCCAATCCTTTACAGAAAATTTTTATTTAAGGCCTAAACCTAGCTTTAATTCAACAAGTCATGCCTACAATAATTATATGTAAGTTCTAAGTGGTTAGGATTTGTTTTGGTTTTTTTATTGTCATCACATAAAAAATATGCTTTTGATCTAGAGATCATGAGTCCATCTGTATTTTTTTTTAAATAATATTTTTGATTGTGAAATTACCTAAATGAGAAAAGGGTGAATACTCATGTAAATGCCTAATATAGCATTTTAACCATATATTCTCAGATTCATATGATTTCTTAATTTCAGCTATCTAATCTCTCTCTGTTGGAAACCAGAGTATGACTGCTTCATCCAAGGGTAGGCATAAACCTGGATCCAGTGAGCTTAAGCTATTTCCAGTTGGATAAACTCCTGCCAGCCCAATACTCCCATTACCATTTGCACATAGGAAAGAAAAACTGGCACAGAAAACCCAAAAGCAGCCAAGAACTTAAAAGTAGAATGGTATTAATAGCAGGCACGACCTGAAAAGGTTGATTTTTAAACTAATTAAAAATAATGGTAGAGACACAGAGAAAAATTTAGGCTGGCTCAATATTAACTGGTCATGTTGAAGATAAAATGGAAAACATGTATATATTGTGGAAAAGTTTATATTATTTTAAATGGTCCTTGTGTCAACAGAATTGTCTTTACCTGCATCCAAGGAAAAGTATTTTATAAAGATTCTCTGTAAAAATTTGATTTTCTTATTATTAATGAGTTTTTATGCATGTCTGAAGCAAAGCAAAGTTAACAGGGATCGACAAAATACTCTGCTTTAAGGTACATATATGGTGTATGTGCAAATATGTGTGTGTAAATATGCATATGATTTTTACAGAAATTATTCTCTTGAATCTCTTATGAAAAAGAAAACAAAACAAAAGATACAGCAAACCAAACCAAAGTAGACTCTGAAAATATAACTATTACCAATACTACAGAAAAGAATACTTTGATTATCCTATACTTACTCTATCACAAACCAAAGAAAACACTACAACTTTCTGTATATGCTAAATCATAATAGCTCTAGATTTTCAGAATAAAAACCTAACCATAAGTAAATACAGGGAGCTTGTTTTTTAGATGTCTTGCAAAACAGATGGTGAACTGTACCTGTTGTATTGCATGACTACCTAAAAACAGCAGAAACCTTAAAATGCAATAGAGAATCAGAATGCACCACAATCAGCTAATAAAACACATAACTCTAGTAGAGACACAGGATAAAAGAAGCACACCATGTAGGATACTTTATTTCATTCTAACTTTATTGTTACCTCAAAAACTTACAATCTACTACTGCCAGTGCACCTAACAAAGAAATCAACAATAAACATAATAAAACCCAAAAACCAAGTAATAAGCCTTAACAAGGTATAATAAATCAAATAGCAGGGAATTTTGGTTAAAAGATTAGTTTTTTTATATGAAGGCATACACACAAAGAAGGGAATGGCCAACCAGGCCCTAAGCTAAATTATTGTCTCATATACAAAATGGCTGCATAGATGAAATTCTTCTGTGACTCACATCAAATATATTTTACTATTCTGCCAGCAATTTATTATTAGCTGATTTTTGAAATACATTGTGTTGACAATAAGTTTCCATGAACTGCCATATTTCTTTCCAGCAGAAAAAGCATAAACTGCCAATCAGCAGCAGACAAATGGTTGAGAACAACATTACTGTGTGCTGGAAGTAAAAATAACAAAGAAATACACAAGGTAAGAAGAAAAGCAGTGGACAACGGCAGACACAGAAGGTCAGAGATCTGAGTGCTGTGTGGGATGACACAAGCACCAAGTGACATTTTAGTGTCTCTCTGAGCCACAAGGAAAGAAAAAGAAGTGATCAGACTTTGCGGTGTCCAAGGTGATCTTTACCAAACCCTAGACTAGTTAGATCTCTCAATCAGTTAAAGGATTATTCTCTCTGAAGGAAATGTGCAGGTTTCTATTTTAGCATACCTATAGGGGAAGAATGATAATCCTATTTCAGAGAGTAGGTAAATATTTTAAAATTGAAATGAACCAGAATTTTATAAGTCATGGATTTTACAATACGCTGCAAAAACACATCTTCTGTACTCCACTGTCATTAAGACAACTCTGGAGTTGATTTCCTTGCAAGCCATGTATACTTTGATCCCAGAAAACTGGGGACAGCATGCCTGAAAGCTGGAATTCCTGAGGCCTTCTGCTTCCTGTCAGCCCTTTGGGATGCCAGCTGGCAGCAATGCAGTGCTCATGCAAGATGCCCAGCTTCCTTGTGGAAATTCACCCAGAGCAATGTGTTCCTGCAGAACCTGGGGGCTGACAATTCCTGACTGCTCATGCAGAGAGGTTTGGGGACTGCTTGTCAAGCAAAGGATAAATCCAAGTAGCTTCTAGGATATGACTTGTCAGTTTATTTATTAAAATAAAAAAAAAATCCCATCGTGTGTCTGCTTGTGATAGTAGAGGATTAGCTGCATCTAGGTACGTCTTGAGCCCTACTGTGCAGTTTGGGTTTCACAGCTCATCCTTCACAGAGGTTGAAAGTTGCTTGAACCTTGCTACTGACACAGCACACAGAAGTCACAAAGTTGTGACACATTCAGAGACACCCAGCCTTAGAGGGACACGTAAAGAATGGAAATGAGCACATGAGAAACTTAAACTGCAATTTGTGAGAGACAGTTCAGAGCTGAAATTCAAAGACAGCAACATTTGGCTACTCAAACAATTTCATCTGAGTGAGGGCAAAATAATTGATGAAAATTCTAGCTGCATTTCAGGCAGTTTCTGTCTGGAATGTGAAAGAAACTTTCCCTCACATGTTGAGGACCATCCCACTCAGAGTTTAGTAATCTAAAGTCAAGGAAGTAGCCACATCTAGACTACTCCCTTTATCATCCATTTCTGCTGATTAAGGTAGAGAATACCTTTCAAATCAGAAAAAAATATCTCTACTTCTATTCCTGTCAAAGGGCAACACACAACAAAACCTGGCCCTGTTTGGATTGGGGTACCAGTGAGTTCCTTTCAATCACCTGGAATTTTAACATCAGATTAAATAAAGTTTTTACTCTGCATTTACTGAAACATATTTCCTTCTGTACCAACATATTTTTCAGCATCGCTTGTGTTAAATCAGGTTTAAAAAAAACAAAACAAAACCCTAAAACACAAAAAACCCCAATGCGTCCCCCACACCCAGTAAATTTACCTGGTGATAGGTGTTTGGATAATAATGCAGCAAATTGAGGATATAAGAGAATTTCACAAAGTACTGATTCAAGCCCCACATCACATATGCAGTAGCTGAACATGGCTTATTTGAGTATGCAGTGATCCAGGCATGAAATAAATATACTTATGCACAAAATGTATTTGAATCTCACGCTGAATCTTAAACATATTTAATTTGAATATACAATTAATTATGAATTATTGATTTAATACTGGTTTTGCTGTCTCTGCTTCATAAATATCAATAGCAATTCAACCCAATGATAGTTTTGTACCCCAGATTATCAAATTCGAAGGTATTTAGCACCACAACAATATTTCTACAATGATATAAACATGAAGAGGTATACAGAAGCATGAAATTAAACTGTAAGTATAATTCTGTAATAAAATAGTACATATGTGAAAGGGATTGACTTGGCTTCTATGTGAAACATTTCTCAACTTGAAAAATTCTTATACATATTAATGTAGAGTGGGGTTTTTTCTCTTTTGCATTGAATTTTAAACTAGTTTATAATGAGAAAATGACTCAGTTATCCCCACTTGTGCTACATTATCTGCTGTGGGATGGAGAAGGAGTTGATAATGAATATATATATATATATATAAAACGTGGAGGATTTGATGTGGGATTTAGACAGAACACAGGCCTAGTGCTGATCACCTGCCTAAGGCAGATTTTCACCCATAGCACAGAAGGCAGCATTAGGTATGTGAAAGCTGCAATTCCTTTGAATTATTGATGCATTCTTTGAGTTTTTGTTATTGAATCTATCTATTGGCAGGTAGGAAAATCCTAAATTTTTCTTCCCTCACCATGGATGATTTGAGACAGGTGCTTTGAAGAGATGCATTAATTTATCTGCAGATAAAAACTATGAAGCGAGGCAGCTGAAACAGGCAAAATGTTCCTCCCTTTTGTTGTAAAAAAAGTTTCTACCTTTTTTTAAATTTTCATTATCTCCACACTGAGACCTCCCAAGAGCAGTCAAATACAAAGGCAACCACTTTAACAATTACTTTAGTCACACCAAGCTACTTAAAAATAAAAAAAAAACAAAATATTTAATTTGAGCACTATAAAATACATGTGAAACAATTAAGTGCTTCACAAATGGTGTTTTGTTTCAAGTTATGCCTAAATATCACATTCTTAGAGCTCAAAATTAGTTGATAATTCATGGGCGCTTTTGTTTTTTTCAAGATTAAAACATTTTGGTTTTGCAAAAAAACAAAAATTAAAAAAAAATATTTCATAGCAAATAGGAAGATAAAATTACTTCCCAATTGATCCAAAGTAATTTTCCTGACTCTCTGCTATTTTTCAATCATTACAGAAACAAGCACCAGAGCAAGTTACCAGAGCACACAAAGGCAATAAGTTGTGTAAGGAGCAGATATAAATATTAAAAACCAAAAGAAAAAAAACCTTATTAAAAGAAACACAGGACGTGTGAAGGAGCCCTACTTTAACTGCAGTGCATATAGATCTTATGTCAGATACTTTGTGCATAATGTACTCCAGAACTTAAAAAGGAAGAGGTGCTGGGCTCCAAGGCTCAAAAGGAACGGCAGAACCACGATGATCAATATTTCTCTGCAGGAGCTCCAACAGTGCTAAGGTTACCTCAAGAAACCCTGGTAATATCTCTGAGTCTTTAAACAGAGTCCCCCAAGGTATTTTGGGAAGCCTTGTGCAAACTCACAGAAGATTTTCTGCAAGGTTCCGTGTTCCCTTGTCGATGCACATAATTTCTTTATATGTTGTAATGTCAGGTCAGAATAATTTAGGAGCTCTGTTTTCTTTATTCTGGCTGTAGTGTTCAAAATGGTCAGCAAGACACTTCATCAAAGCCCCTACCAAGGAGCAAACATTCCCAGGGAATGAATCGTAGGCAAGTAGATCCAACACTTCTGATTAAGGGCTAAGTGTCAGCTGTAATTATCCTGTCTTTGTGAAAACAATCTGAACTTTTTATCACTGTTTCTCAATGCATTGCTAAACGTTTCTGCAGAGAAAGGTTTGAACACCAGCATGTGGACAAGTTCTTGCACAGTGCTGAGCAAAAGTTTCATTGCTGCTGTGCTATCATGAATTAGGGTGGCATTCATCAATTTTACTGGCCAATCACCACTATTTACTAGTCAATCACTTCCTGGTTAGGTCTCTATTCTCTTTAGACAGGCATCCCTTTCCAACAAGAAGATTCTTGTGTTTTAATTCCCCTGTGTCTTCCAATTAACAAGTTTGTTGAATTTTTCCAATTCCCCTACAGAAGAGTTGGAATGACTAAGCTGGAAAAAAAGAGATGCTTTCTATGTCTTACAAATCACAATATTTGGGTGCACACCAAAGTCTTTTGCATTCTTCATGCTTTGTTTTCAGCTGGCCATGGGTGACTGATGGCAGGGAAATAGAGCAGGCAATCTCAAGACTTTTTTCCTGCATTTTCCCTGAGGTGTGAATAGTGGTTCTTTGGATCCCAATTCGAAATTCATTGGATAATAAGAACCTGAGAAGGGTTTGTACTGCTGTTTGTTTCTACTCTTGCAGCCCCAGCTCTTTCAGGAGCTCATACATTTGATTCAGTTGACAGCTTACAAATCAACTGAATGTGCACAGCAAAGTCCCTCTATCCAGACTTGTTGGGAATGCTTCCATAGCTCTCAGATTCCCTCTAGCTCTCAGATTCTGTTTATTTTAAAACAGTGTCACTTAGAATAAGAGCCAAAGCACATGGACTGCTGCTTCTGAAATTACAGATGGGGTGGAGGCTCCCATAAGGGGTGATGAATATATCAATCTCAATGCAATGCTACAATTACAATGTACTCCAGACCTTTACTTTCTTTTGAGAAATACAGGTTGTAATCCATTCCTTTCCAAAAGGGCCTTCCCTATTCATCATTACAGTTTAATGATTTAGGAAAAGTACAGGAGATGCTCAAGCACATCCAAAGTTGATAATGTAGTCTTAAAAAGTAAATATGCATTTGCTTTTTGTTTAGAATTTGTATTTCATTCAGCCTTCAACTCCATACCTCTATAATTTTTAAATTAAAAGCTAAATTTTCAAATAACTGACTGCCTCTTTAAGTGTTTTTGCTAGCTTTTCTCGTTCCAGAAAGGCATAAATTACCCATTTTGGAAACTCCAATTCCAGCTGAGCTCTCAGGCCAGCAGAACTTTCTCACACTTGTCATTATGATGACAAATTCTTTTCTTGCTTGAGGTGAGTGGAACACCCCATGGTAAATGCCCAACAGCATCCCTGAGTGATAACGTTTACAGAGATACTAGTTCTGCAAAATTCCACATCAATACACTGAAGAAATTACCTCTTGAGCTGGGGTAAAGAGATATAATAGTGTTTAAATATATATTATTCCCAGAGGAAAAGGAATTTTAGTATAACAATGGGCTGGAGGGGGAAAGCTACTGGGGCTGGAGACATACTGTACAGATTTATAAGAGTAATTCAGATATTGAGGGCCCACATCTTGAATGCCTTCAGGAAAACAATGCAAGTACTATTCTCTACTCCTCAGCTTGTGTTATTTCTAAAGTGCTCCCATAATGTCAACTCAGTGGGTCTGATGAGGAATATTTCAAGAAAATTTTTCTGTGTTAGGAAAACAACTTTATTTTTTCATTGTATAATGAATACCCCCATTTTCAGGAGGAGTGCTTTAAGGAGGGGTTCTAGAGTCAGAATACTAATGATTTTGGAATTGGAATACATTGTCCATCTGGTTTGGAAGAGATGCTGAACCTAAATCTTCTGCAATGGTGCAAATGGGTACTCCTGCATCCATAGATGTTCTTGATTATCTATTGCTTTATTTTTTTAACTGTTCTTCCTTCCCATACACTCCTAATGGCACTTCTCTTCCCCAAAGCAGAAGAAAAATTTTTGAAAATTAAATGCTTTCCAGCCAGTATTCATCTCCATTCAACATCTCATGCCCCTGTGTTGGTGAAATATTCTCCTTATAAATTCTGGCTGTGGTTTGTGAATTGGAACTTGGAGCAGTACTTCTCTGTTTTGTTTTTTCTAGCAAAGATAAAGAAGCCACCACTCTACAGTGGTCAAGAAAAACAGCCTTTTTCTTACATACATTAACATCCCATTAACAAGCAGCCTCTCAGCTTTGTTATTTAATTCCTTCAGTCTTATCCAAGATGTAGCTTACCACAGAACAAACATATATATACCAACAATCATATATATAACAAATATATATATATTTCTATATATATATGAATCAAATAGATTTGATGATTTCTGTATTATTGAGAGACAATGTTCACATGACAGTTTTGAATGAAGCTGATTAAAAAGCATTACCAGAAAATCCTAAGCTGTAGTAAACCAACATTACCAAATATTTAGGCCAGAGCAAACTAACACGTCAAAGCCAACAGCAGCAAAAGACACCCTTAAAACCCAAGGCTAAGAGTAAGCAGAATTTTTTGGGTGGGGGGTTAGTATCTTTGGAGTAGAAATAGACAGGACACTTGCAAATTATGGAATTTTCTATCAGTCATCTTGCAGAATGAGTTGTTCATATAGGAAATAAAGTTTCCTAATAAGACACAACATCGAATGTTTTTACATAGGGAGACCACAAGCCATGCTGCTCACGCATAAGCTTTTCCATTAATACTTAACAGAGAGGACACCTCTGCTCTGACTTTAGATCTTCAAAATTCCAACATCTAATTCCTAAGTTCATACAACACTAGTTTTTAAATAATTAAACAATAACACACACTTTCAGTATTTGAAGCAATAGAGTAATCTCCTTGATGTGCTCAGAAGCACTCACCACTTGACTGGGCTGAGCAGCTCAGTGGATTTCTCACATCTAAGCCCCACTAATGTGCATTAATGAAACACACCTTTAACTCCTCTTCCTGTCTGCCATGCAGCCTGTGCTCCAGTCCTCTTTCAAGTATTTCAGTATTTTATGTAGTGACTGCTTAATGCAGAACAAACAAAGAGTGCTCCAACACAACTAAAACACAGGATTTCCATCTTCTAGCTGGATGACCCAAGCACTTCCCTACAGATTCGGTCTGCAATTTTTTATGTCTCCCTGGCTCACTGAATTATATGGAAAGTAAACAGCTTCCAACATACCTGTAGATTACTAGAATTGAAAAGTTGCCCATTTCCCCAGAGGTCTGACCTCAGACCTTTAAGGTTGCTCTCAACACTGCTGCATCAGCAAAAGTGGGAATATGGGAGGACTTCCTCTCTAAGCTCCTCCTTCTGAAGAGGGCTTTAATTAATTAATGAAGGAGCTGCTGTTTCCTTACAGAAAGACCCACTTGAAAAAGTAAGAGCTCTTAGCCAATAGTGGTAATGCAGCACTAAAATCCCTGAAAGATCAGGGTCTGATTTAAATAAAACCATGTCCTCAGTGAATTCTCCTGCTTATATCAGAAAACTCCCCATTCTGAGATGCCTAACATCTTTTGAATATCCCCTGAAGGGAGCACAGCTCTCATATTCAGCTCAAATGCCAATGCCATTTTGGTTTTAAAATCCCATTTTGTAAGTTCAGAATAAAGCCTAAATTACTTCAAAATACAAATTGATTCTAATGCAGACTGTGCTCCTAAATCAAAGCAGCAAAATACCCACAAAAGATATATAGAAATTTGTCTCACATCCCAGACCGCCAGCATGGACTAGAGACATTTAAAAATCCATTTCTAATTCAGAGATCTTAATAGGTGATATATTTCTCAGAAGTACTGACTGCCAGTCACTTAATGCAAAAAATCTTTAGTGCCTAGAAGAATCATTTCAGAATTCTTTTTAAAGGGAACCTTGAGCCTTATGCAACTATCTTCCATGAATGTACAGATTTTATGTAAATTCTGTGTGGGATTAGGCTCAAAAGAAGCAATTTCTTGTGAAAGAGAGACAGAAAGGGCTAATAACAGCTCAAATAAGAGGTACTTTCTCATGGAAAATAGAGAATATCCATTTAGCCCATACACAGATAGTTTACATGAGTGTTGATAAAGCTTATGAAAACTAGATTGACTACTGGTGATTATTTTAATATAATACAAACGTTTTTATCTCGCTGCTGTTCTTTTAGAATGATAGAAATTTAAGTGTTTACTGTATATTTTCCATTTTCTTTGAAGTAACCCAATTGTGTTATCTGGTCTGTATCAAAGGAATTCATCTAAATCAAATATAAAGTCAGCATTTAGTTTGACAAGTGTCAGTTTTATTTTCTTATCCCCATCCCAGTTTCAATGCATCTTTAAACATATAAGTAAATCCTTTCTTCTTCACACACAATAGTTTGAATTTCTGTTGCTACTCTGTGTCACCATCAACATTCTCCAAAATTCCCATTTTTGGATTTTTAAAAAACCCATTTTAGCATTTAATTGATAACACATGTGTATTTTGAAGTTCACGTTCTATAATTAAATATATTAAATTATTAATATATTTACATAATAATGTAAAAATAGTAACATAATAATGTATTAAAATAGCTACTTTTCCTTCACCTAAAACATAGTAACACTAAATAAAACCTATTCACTCTATATTGCTTACACTCTATATACACAATGCACGGTATTTGTTACAATATATTATACTCATTTTTACACTCATAAAAGATTTACACTAAAATCAAACAGAGACAATATATCTAAAAAATGGCCCCATTTTTCTGAAGAGAAATTTAACACATTCTGAAATAGCATTGCATATGGGGCTGCCTTTAAAGTGAAATTTTGTAAATTGTCATTGGATTGACAGATACCTCACCAACCCAAACTTTGCACTTTTGCCCAAATTGTGGCTCTGAACTGAGATTGACAGAGGTTTGGGCTGAGAAATGACTGCAGGTCTGTTGCATTTAGCCTGTTGATAGACATTTTAGTTTGTGGTTAAGACTATCACAGCATTAATGAAAAGAATCACAGATATCTCACAGTCTGCCCTTGAGTTTTGTTCCAACTTTCCCCCCTTATTTGACTGAGTGTGCCGTCTGTGCATTCTATAGAAAGACTTCACTGTTGTTTAAGAGAAAAAAGTAGGTAAATTCTGTGGGAAGGGTTTCTTGGTGGCTAGAAGGAAAAATAAACTGCTTGTGATTCTACCCTGGAGATAGATGAGTCTTATTACAGTCATAATAACATGTTGAATTTATTTACTAATTCTTGATTTTCAGTGGTGTACTTTGTCTTGGAAGTACTATTTGCTACAAAGTGTTTCTGTCAGCTTTTCTTTTTCTTGTTTCTTTCCACATGAATTATTAAAGATACATTATGAATTTCTTCTTCTGGTCAGTGAGGACTTTTGAGGTCCTTATTGTGAAGACATAGAAGATAAAGCACACAGTCACATCATGTACACAGTTATTTTGACCACAGATCAAGTACCATTGATATGTTTCTTTTTGTGGTTTCAGATTCCAAAATAAAATAGGTTAGCTTTGCTAGTCATTTGCTCAATCTCCAATGCTGAAAAAAAGCTGTGTACGTTAAGAACTCAAATCACCTTTCATTGTGATTTAAGCTGCTAGGTGAACAAGATGCTTTGGAGATTGTTATGATCTGCAGAGAAAAAAAAATGACAATTTTCTAAATGAACAAATAATTGACAAAATTTTTCTTGGTTTTATAAAAGATTATTCTGTGGGCAAAAGCTTAATGGCTTTATCTCTTCTGTCTCTGCCAGCAAAGAAAGCAGGCTTTTCTCCTGGGAGCACACATTTCTGTTCTGGGGGAAGACTGCTGAATGAAAGGTCTATTATCTAACCTTTTCACTCCTGCTTGCAGAGTGGGACCAGCAAGGGAAGGGAAGACAAGTACTTTGCACAAAAAGGGCTGTCTGTGGGCAGAACCTTGTGTGGCAGCCTGGAAGAGAAGGAGCTGATGTTGGTCTCTCTAACACCAGTGGCTGAATAGCCATGGACTGCAGGTAATGTGCTCTGAGAAAGAGCAGGATGTGGCTGGGGAAGGGGGACAGGTGGAGGTAGGACACTGTTTTTCTGTGCCAAACATCCTTGTCCTGGCTCCTGGAGATAAACTCAACGCAGCAGAGCACAAGCAGAGGAATGAGGCTGAGAAGTGGGCATGGACTGCTAACCCAAAGGATGACCCAGGAGAGGGGAACAAGACCACCCCTTAAGGCCTCTGACCCATTTCCAGAAAGGTCTAGAAGAATGGACTGCACGTAATTAATTTGTATAGAAAACAAAAAAATTAGCTCCAGGGTGAGGGACTAACATTCCATACCAGTTTCCACGCTGCATTTACAAATCAAACATTTTGTTTTTTGTTGCTCTGGCTTTTGTCACTCCCTTTTGACAGCAGGTGGCTGTGAATCTTGGGTTCTCCCTTCCCCTTAAGGATGTAAGGATGTACAGGTGTTTCCACACCTGTAGCCATGTGGAAAAAGTATTTTCTATTGGTGTATCTGCTAGGCAGTGCAGGTCTGCATCTTCTCTCATAGTTTACTCTGATAAAATGAAATAATTGATTCCAGAATAAATCAATAGGGTTGATTCTGTTGTTTGTTGTTTTGTTTGGGTTTTTTTTTTTCTGTTGTGTCCTTTTTTAGTTTTTGTTATTTTTTTTGTTGTCTTTGTTGTGTTTTTTTCTGAAGCCAAACAAAGTGAAATTAAAATGAAACGACTTTGCCCTTAGATACATAAGGACACGGGAAACAACATGAAATCTAGATAGCAGAATGCCCATGCACACTTGCTGATTTCTTCTAATCTGGATACAAAAATCCCTTATAAAAGTCCCTTATCAGGGTTAGGCTGTGATCTTAGAAACAGAAGTAATTGTCTCAATGCTGACAAGTTGCCTTTCTTGTTTACCTTTCCTGTGCTTTCAAGGGGAAAGGGTGATAAGAAGATTCTATCTTGTTCTTTTCAGACTATCCCAGGAAGAGCCTGAGATTAAGACCCTTCGAGAGAATTTCTATTAGAAATTCAGTGTACAGTCTACTTGAGATAATGCAGGAGTTTGGACTCTACCTCTCATTTCTTCCTGAATCCTTCATAACCCAAAGATAACCTAATATATTCTAAATGAAATGTTTAAAAATATATAGCATAATGAAAAGTACTAATATGGGCACTAGAGATGCTCATCAAAAATATTTATTTGTTTCAGATACAAATTTGTTTCAGAAAATGTTTAACCACATTAATTATTCAGGAAGAAGTATATAGCAATAATACTTCAAACTATAATTTGGATTTATTATTTGAAGACAGAATATAATCGAAGGATGAGTTATTATTTAGGATCCAACTGACTGTCAAAGTTTGACTTGTGTAAAAGGTTTTTTGCACCAATCTCCATCCTGATATTTGCATCGCTTTGTCACAGAATTACAGAATCACAGAATAAACAAGATTGGAAGGGACCACAGCAGTCCTTGATCCAATCTCCCTGCTCAAGTAGGGTCATCCCAGATTTAGGATTATGTCCAGACAGATCCTGAATGTCTTCAGTGAGGAAAACTCCACCACCTCTCTGGGCAATCTGTTCCCGTTCTCGGTCACTGCACAGGGAAGTTCTTCCTCATATTCAGGTGGAACTTCTTGAAGACAGGAGCTCGGGCTCTTTCAGAAGAACATGGCATGCCAGCACAATCCATCAGTGTTTCCTGGGACGAAAGGCAGGGCCCTTCCAGGATCTTCTTGGCCATGTGGCAGACCAGCACAAAGCTGAACTGCTTGAGGGAAACCAGCCCATTTGGCTTCCAGTTGCACATGATGTCCACCAGAACATCCACAGAACTTTTGCCCCAGCCCCTGTCTGCTGATCCCCCATCCTGCAGCTCTCCAGAGCCCCAGGGCAGGTGAGCATGGCAGCATCCTCTGCCAGAGCTGCAGGGGCAGCAGTGCAGGGTGCAGCCCTGCAGCAGGGCCGCCTGTGTGGCACATGGGGACAGGGGACAGCACCCTGGCCCAGCACGGCTTCAGCCCTGGCTCCAGGGATCACAGGTGGGTCTATGGTCAGGAGAGCCATTCTTCAAGCACTACAACAAATAAGCTTCTGCCTCTTCCTCTCACTGACGCTGTGGATCCCTCATGCCCCCGTCACGCTTTGTGGAGAACAGGCCAGAGGCTGTTCTGGTAGAGGCAGAAAATCCCTCTGCAGACGTTTCTGAAATATGTTTCCTCTGTTCTGGGCTGGTTTGGGCTTCCCTCCCCCCTGCTTTCCCTCCCATCTGGCACTGACAGGGAGTGATGGGTACGGTTTGTCCTCCCCCAGCCAGGGACAAGCTGTGCTCCACAGAACACTTCCCTGTTAGTCACAGCCTCACAGAGAGCTGGAACGGGAATGCCCCCTCAGCAGCCCTGACCTCCATGGGGTTTGTCCCCTGGCTCTCATGATCACATCCCTAAATTCTGCCATCAGAGACCATCCCTGGGCCATCTGTGGCTCAGTCCCCAGGGAAAAGCTGTGACAAGCCCCAGGGACTGTGCACGACTGGGGAGGTGCCACCTGCCCTCCGCATGTGTGGGGCTCAGGGAGGCTGGTCCCACACTGGCCTGAAAAGTGATCTCATACTAATGATTCAGCCAGAAATCAAAAGTTTGTCTGCCTTCTTTCATCTATTCACTGTACACTCTGCATACAAATTCCTATTCAAATATCATTAAAGCTCAAATATTGAATTATTCAGTGTAAGCAGCTTTGTGAAACACAAACTTCATGGCTGATTACACTTTCACTACCCCTGACTCATAGAAATAATTTAACTCCGTGAGTTCATGTACCAAACCACACATGAAACTGAGTTTCATACACCACATCATAAAAACAGTGTTAAAATTAAAGATTTTCCCTTCACTTTTCACACAGAGTAAGGTGAGAAAATAAATGAAAGTTTATTGCTATATAACAAAGTTTTAAAAAATAGTGGGAAGAAAAAACATTTAGAAGCAGTTATAAGACAGCACTGAAAATCATGTAGAGACTATTTGGTGGTCAAAACAACTAAGGAATATAAATAGTGCTTTTAGGGAGGAAAAATCTGGTTTTTCAGGGAGGAAAAGCACTCAAGTTATCTGAATTTCCAAACAATAGTCATGCACACAGAGAAAATAAAGTACTTCCCTAATAAATATCTATGATACAGTGTAAGAAAAAAAGACTAACACACATTTCTCTTACAGAAGTGGATGTTTAAAAATATTTAAATTAAATCATCTGTAGTGACTCACATTAATAGGGTATGCAAAACTAAAGGCTTGTGTTCCTGCTATCTCTGTGTCCTTAACTTTATTACAGCGGATTAAATATTTATGTGGGGCAGCCAGCTTGGTTTTACGTCTTTTACATTGAGCTCAGAGCATACCTGGATGAACCAGAACTCTGTATTTACAGAGCTATAAATCAAAGATTAGTGTGTGCAGCACCTTTCCTCGAGATTATGCAGTCTTCCATGTACCAACATAACAGCAAATCACTCTTTCATTCTACTCTGATTTCTGTTACCAACCAAAAAATTCTGAGGCAGTACTGTTAGATGCCAGATACTATATCTGAAGGGAGAAAATATTCCATTTTATCATGCTCCTATCCAAGAGTTGCTTCACTTTTTCTACAGCTCTTTATTAATAGTTTACATTCTGCAGGTCTAATTGATTCTTGCAACAGCACCAGTACATATTCAAATGCAGGACCTAGATTTGTTAATTTTTAAGCAGATCTCCTTTCTCATAACTGATACTAAAATATGAATATGTGTTTTCTCATATTCTATACACAAGTTCACTGTGTTACACTGCAGACCCAGTGACCAACAGCCAGCAAGTGGTCTCCTGTTTCATAAAGGCATGTTTCTCTTAAAATGGATATTTAATATCCTATCTAGTCAGTGCTGCTTGCAAGTGACATTGTAATTAGGCATTATTTTATTAACAAATAACTTGCCTGCTGAATGAGAGAAAGAATTGCCAGTACTTATTTCCTGTGGTTTAGTGTTACTGGTCTAGCAAAACTCACGTTTTTTTAGGGTCTGGAGGAATGAGGGTAATTCCACTGGTAGAAGCTGACAGCTGTAATACAGTAAGGATGCCATGGATCCAGCTCTCTCATTCTGGTGCAGAAGTGGTCCCACTCTCAGGAGAGACACTAAATGGGTTAACTTTTGGAGGTTTTAGCTTTTTTGTTTACCCATTTGCCAAATAAGCACAATGATAGTCACCTCTTGAGCAGTCATCTTGCCTTGCAGCATAAACTTTTAACCTTTTAGCTTACAGGTTCAGTGGATACATAATAAAAATAGGGTCCCCCATGGAAAACAGATAAAAAGAGACAGAGACTTAAATAAAACATTCTTTTTGCTGTCTTTTGTTTTTTCTTCTTTTTAACCGTGTGGATTTTCTAATATTTTTTATCTATATAAAGCACTTCATGGAGGGAATGACAGTCACAGCTTAATTATGAATGTGATAAGTCCTGAAACATCTAGAACCTTGATGGTTGGTGAGAATGACAATGGCAAACAACGTAATAATGTTAATCAAAACCACAATAACTTCCTGAGCCTGGGAAAATTTCATTAGAGTCAACAGAAAACTCCAGAGAGAAAAAATTAAACAATATAAAAATCAAAAATACATTTTTATGTAACACAGTAAATGTTGGGAGATATAGGAGATATAGGAGAGAGATATAGGAATGAGTTTACAACATTCAGAGAAATAATTATTTTCAAGAAAGAGTTATCACTAGAGCATTTTGCTAAGAATTAACAAAGAGATTGGCAGACCCACCTGCTCACTTTGGCAAAGTTTTACCTTTCCAAAGGTCTAAGTGATGAAGGATAACACAGATTGTAGTTCCTTATCCTCTACAAAGACATAGAACTACTTTTAGGGTGAGAAACTTGTATCAGATATATGGATGTGGAAAAGCAAGCAATACTTCAGGGGAAAAGGAAAGGCATCCATTTAATGCAATCAAATTGTGGCAATTTTTTGGCTTAAGGGAAGCAAAGGGGAGCTTTGCTATCGATTATAATGGAACAATAAATTTTTTGATCTGTTACCTATAGTAATTATGATTTAAAAGCAAATTCTATTTGAAAAGCTCTCTACTTTTGTAAGACATAGTGCTGTCTGCAAAGCGGACTTTAGAAAATCAACTAAAATGTTTCCAGACAGTTAAACACTGTTCCTTTATGTGGATGATTCTTCTTTTTAATGTGGGATTTTTCAAGGTTGGAGGGGTGAACTGTTCACTTAGGTGTATATGGAAATTAATATGGGGACTTTTTTCAGATTTACTTACCTATGCATTTTATAATCACTGTTTATTTTCAGTACTATTGTTTTAAGCTAATAAAGAAGGCTAAATGTAGTGCCACTGGTGGGGCTTGAGAAAGTAACATGCTCACCAGAACTGGTCCTGAAAAAACCTAAGTACTGTAAAGCCAGCAAGGATAAAGAATTTTTACTGGTACACTGGACTCACTCACCACCTGGTTGCTGAGAGAATTAATTTCAGCCCTTACAATGCCTTTGGCCATTTTGAGGATATTTTATATAGTATTTTGATTAGGTTTTTTATTGACTAGTCCTCTGTGTAGCAGGCTGGTGCAAGAAGCTGTTACCAAGATACAGTACCACTGTAAAAAAAGTTCAAAAAAGTATGTTGACAGGACTGCTAAGTAGGTCTAGAATAGCAGAGGTGTATAACCCCCAGGGGTTTTGATCCAGGTGTGATGCAGTGAAATAAAATTGGCAGTAAGCATTGACTGATTTGCCCAGTTATCCAATAGGTCAGTGTATGCAATTTCAAGTATGCATTGTCATCCTCTGAGCTGGAAAGAAATTATAATGCCACATCAGTAAGGCAAAAACACGCTCAAGAATGAAGAATTTTCCATGCACAAGATTTTTTCTTGTGAACTTTTTCTGTTTGGATATATATTTTTATAGAGTATTTTCTGTATGCCCTATAGAGGATGTAAAACCCGAAGTTCAAATTTTAGCAATATTTTTCTCATACCAGTTGCTTACCTGACTCCCCATGGGCTACTTATGTAAATACACCATGTGGAGTCAGGCCTTGAGCACAAAAATACCCAAGGCTGTTTTTATTCACCATAGAAGAGCAGGTGCACTCACACTGATATACACAGGGGTATTTTAGGGGTGAAAACAGCAGATGTTTTGTCTTCAGAGCTCCTTTATGGTTCCTTGCCCAGGTAAGAACCTGATCAGGGCTTACTCATGGTAGCAGGATTCCATTTGATCAATTTACTTGATTATGAGCAAAGCATATGGATATGGCCATGGAGAGAGGCTTGCCATTGTTTTAACTAAAAGCCACCCACCCCAATCAAATCCCCTATTTAATTAGGAGAAAAGAAAAAGCTAAAAAATTAAGGAAGTCATATTTTCAAGCAAGGCTGCATGAGCCAGACCAGTTGTCTGCCCTTTTGGGAAGTCTATATTTACCTGAACTGTTAGAAGAAAGAGAAGCATAAAAAAAGGAATGTGGGTAGAAAGGGAATATGATGAGGCAGCAGTGGGGTACAGAAACTGACAACCAGATGCATAATGGTTGCCCGAATGAGGAAAAGAAATGTTCTCATGTATTTCTGTCTGTTCATTTCATCTGCATTCATCTGAGAAGACAGCAAAGGGTAGGCAATTAAAAAGCCCCAACAAAATAAATCCATTTCCCATACATCTTGCTAAATGTGCGCCTGTATCTCCACGCTGATAGAAATTCAAAGCTTTCTGAAACTCATTATCTCAATGAGAAATTACAAATTATTCAAGAGCAGCTTCATTTTAATTCATATTTAAATAATTTCCTACTAATTTGAAAATTCAAGTAAACCCATACTATGGGAAAATATAGAAGGTATCCTACTACCAGAGAAAAAGCTTTGTTTCAGAACCAATACATTTATAATGTCAAATTATACGTGACTTGATAATTCTGAGTTTGAATAACTTAAATTTTCACCTATAATTTTTTTCTTTTGAATAGCAGAATTATAATGAATAAATTAACTTAGAAATTATGGAAAATATCCCTGGCAAATATTGAGCCTTCCACTGATTTTTTTGATGTTATTGCTCTTATCAGTCCAGGATGTTTGGCTGAATAAGAAGACAAACAAGTTCAATTATGTCATCAAAATATGTTACCATTTAGACTTTAGGAGAACTATTTAGCAAGCATATTGCTAAATTAAGCAACCAGGATGTAGATTATTAATTCAGTAGGAGGGTCAATTATCTTAATAAGGACTGGAGGTGACATAGCATTTTGTGATTTTAATCTGCAATAGGTTATTGTGAAATTGCCTGAGGGTGAACATAATCAATTTGGAGCATCTAAGCAACATTTACTTTGTACTAAACCTGACAAACAACCTGAGGAAATTCAGCCATGCAGTCAAACAGAACAGGAACACACACAGAAGAATAAAGATATTATTCTTCAGAGGTGGGTGAAAAAATGACACTTCATATAAGATATTTACAGAAATTTTTGCATGTGTTATCATATGCTATCCTAAAAAGCATTTAGTTCCCTAACAGAAGAACTTGATTTTAGCACCATGTAATCCACAAAGAAGTGGCTAAAGTTTTTATGGAAAAAAGGAAAAATAATACTCACAAAATATATAACTCAATATAAAATATCACCCTTTCCACTAAGAGCAGATATTACCGTGTACGGTGAAAGTATTCAGGCTTATTATTTATTAAACCTATGTTGAGTGAGTACAAGTCCATATTTTTACAGCTAAATTACAGATTACTCAGCACCACTTAAAGAAGGTGCTGAGAGGTCACTTTTCAAAATTTCTTATGTCTGACAGAAAGAAGTTCACATCATTAAATTGCAAGAAAGTGTTCACAGCACAAAGCCGCCCCTTTGGTCATTTGGTGTAAATGGAAAATTGACAAAAGTATCTCGATTGCATTTGAAAGCTCAAACTTTTCAAACACAAAGGAAAATATATTTTAATATGTTGGACTTAGCTAGAAAGAATTAATATTTTAATTTGACCTTTATGTCTACATTGTGCAAATATATTCTAAGTTGTTCTGAATATTGACTCATGGAAACCTAAGATCTCAGATTGTGTAATTAGCATGGCTTATAGCTGCCAAATCACATCGGAGTTTCTCATCATTAAAGGTGCCAGTGAAGAAAGGCATGTCACGGACTAGTAAGAAGAAAGAAGTGAAGGTTTTTTTTTTTCATGTTGTTCTTTGATTTTCATCATGAAAAGCAGATAGATTGGCCTTTCTCCCCCCTTCAGCACAGAATCAATAAATTGAGCACAGTTGTGAACATTGGCTGAATGACTAATATATCAGTGTATCTCCTGTGGTGACCCAAGACAGCCTTGTTCCCAAAAATGTATCTCTGTGGTTCTTTTATAGCTATTAGTGCAGCATGTCTTTAAGAAGAAATATTTCATAAATTCTGCCTGTGTTCACAGAGAGATGGCACATTGTTTATCCCAATAATGAAACAATTAGAACACTTAGCAGGTATAAGAAAGATACACTCTATGTATCTTCCGAATCTATTACCTTCTCTTGGATTCCTGCAGACTTTCCAACCTGCAGCAAAGAATTTAAGAAAAAAAAAATAAATTTTGGTTTATTTTCTCTAAATTCAAATGCTTATTTACTTAATCACAGAATGGCAGAATGGTTTGAGTTGTAAGAAAGCTTCAAGGTCATCCAATGCCCTTACCGTGGGCAGGGACACCTTCCACCAGACCAGGATGCTCAGAGCTCCATCCAGCCTGTCCTTGAACACCTCCAGGAATGGGGCATCTACAGTTCCCCTGAGCAGCCAGTGCCAAGGCCCCACCACCTTCATGGTAAAGAATATTTTCCTAATATCTAATCTAAAGGTATTCTCCTTCAGCCTAAAAACATCCCTCCTAGTTGATGTTGAATATAATTTCATTATACAGCACTTCTTGGAGCAATGAAATAAAATGTTATGCTGTCCATCAGCCAGCTGGAGAAAAATACCAAAATGGGTTCTAGAGTTCAAAAAAGTCTACATCTATAATGAACAGAAACAAATTTCTAGAAAAATCTTCTTTCTTCCTGGCATTTACTCACCTGTGTATTCAACCTTAGGCACCTCAAGTCTTAAAGATTCAGTAGCAAAGCTGTGTCCACATTAACACAACCTTGCTGTTGGTGAACTGACGTGTTTGAATTGGGTGCTTTCCATGGAAAATCTCTAGAACTATTGCCTGTCCATAACAGGGGACACATCCACCCTACAGCACTTGTGCAGTTAGAAAAAAATAAGGATTTGGGTGGACTTGTCTAAAAAATTTAGTGTCTTCTAAAGAACCCTTTCATCCCTCTTTTCCTCCTCATTTGCACAAGGAAATGTTTAGAATCAAAACACAGGAAAAAAAAACTAACAACAAACTGCTGTGTATGCAAAATAAATGGGTGTGTCAAAAATCATATATTGGATTGTAGAGATAGATTACAGTAGACAGTCATTGAGAAGGCCTGTAAGGAGCAATCATTAGAAAATAAATCAATAAATAAGTGCCATAAAGCACTAAGGAGAAAGAGAAATTAAGAGGGGAAATATCTGAAAAATCAAAGAACAAAACTTTTAGTTGGGACACCAAACTACAGAACAAAAGAGAAGCATCATGTGAATGCCCAGTACATGGAAACAGAATGACTGCATCATGCAAAGTGTTCTATAAGGATTTCGAGGCAGAGAAGTTCACTAAGAATCAAGATTAATTTACTGTTTAAAAATCATTCCAAGATCTGTAAAAACTGATGTGAATTTTGGCATGTAGGAAACACCTGACTTGCCGACACTAAACTGATCTTGCAGGACATGTAGAGTTTAAAATCTGATCTCTCAGGTGTACCACAACAGCTAAAGCTGATTTTAAAAGTCAATGGGAATGTATCAAGGTAGTCAAAATTAGTATTCACAATCATTAAGCTTCAGACCAAAAGAAGAGAAGGAAATGAAGATATTGTTCTGAGTAAACAAAAAAAAAGCGAACTATTTCTCTTAATAAAGAACTTAGAATAAACCTGCAAGTCAGTCTTTATTTAATGTGAAAATACAGTCAGATAAAGTATTTTCAGATTCCTTTTCTCTGTTTTAAGTATTGGCAATTTATCCTTCACTTTTTTACCTTTCATTCTCTCTTTCCCCTTTTGTTTCTGAATGGGTTTTCATATAGTCTCCCATCCAAGAAATCTCTTCATTATTCAGAATAGGCAGGGTTCTGCTTTAACCAAAATACAGTGGACTAGATTCTTATTATTATGCAATAGTAACAACTAAGCCAAACACCATACCATAAAAATTTAAGCAGTTTATATTCATGTCACCCAATTGTTCTTTAACAACACAATGAAAACATCGTAACAACAACCACCCAAGTATGAAGAAATACCAGGAGTAAAGAAAGTTAGTAAATTTTGTCTTTAGTGAATTCACTTTGGCAGTTTGGAGCTAATTGTTTAATATTCATTGGGCTAAAATTTGAGTAGGACTAAAGAAAATTTGCCAATTAAAATAATTTCTGCCTGAAACCAGTTTGCTTGCAACTGCTGCAAGGAATGACTGAAACTATACTAACTACAAGAGATAAAACAATAATTCTTGACTATTTTTTCCCATTTGTTTGACATTTTTACATTTGGCAGTACACTGTGTATTGACAAAGTAACTGTTTCCAATATACACTCAGTTTGTTAGTCAATTCATGTGTTGCTGGCACAGATTTTCCACACAGCAACAGAGGAGCAAAATATGAAAATGCCCAGGAATAAGTAACTAGAAGCCCACAAAAATTGGCAGAATTATAAAAGCCTAGTATATAAAATAAGTTTGTGTAGGCAAATAGATTTCACTTTTGGTTTGCCATTTGTTTTTTTGTTTCAGCTTGGGTTGTCCTTACCAACTTCTTTTAGAAGATTTGCATCTAAAGCTTAAGGCATTAAATAAAAACCTGCTTGTGTGTTTTCCAAGTACAAGCAGATTTTGACTGAAAAATATGAAATTGTGAAAATTATGAAAGCAGGCTTAACAAACCTGTGACAAGAGGCAAGCAAGGCATGTTCCAGCAGCCCACTCTCATCACATCAGATCAGTGAAGAATGTGGCTCAGACAATTACAAGTTGCAGTTCCAATTCCAGCTGCAGTAGGGGCTCTCTAGGGGAGGTAGGGTCACAATTTTCAAGCTTCTGCAGCTCCTGATGAAGAACTGCCTCCCATGCTTCAGGGATGCTGGATAACTCTTGTGTTTCTCTAAGGTTTTTGATTCTCAGCTCCTTAGTGACTAGAGAATTAACAGGAAACTAGAGCACAGAAAGCCTGAGAAACCTCAAAACTCTCAAAGTTTTGTTTAAAAATGTTCAAGATAGACTATGTAATAGTTGTTAATGTATTTGTCTACGCTTGCCTTCTGCTGGATATTCCTTTTATGTAATAGTGCAGCTTTAGAACACAAAAAGAATTTTCCAAGGAATAGATAGTGTGACCTTTTCCCATACCCTGTAAGAAGCATTTATCTCTTCATAGTACAAAAAATATGTTGAGCAACTTATGCTAGAGAACAGATGGTAAACAACCCAAAAAAGCAGAAAACAGAGTGCTACCAAAATATCTGCTTTTTCTTCTTTTTGCTCCTGTCAGGCTGTAAATATTCGGACCATGGAGAGCCTTTCACAAGAGGTTAGCATTTCTGAGATGTCCCACTGACAGCTGTGAAACTGCTCATGACACATCCACACCTACGGGATAGAATCATGGAAAAGTGAGTCTGTAAAGGACCTCGAGAAGCTTCCTTTGGCACCTTGCCTCACACAAGGTCAATTTTATCTCTGTCACTCCTGGCTGATGTTTATCGAACCTATTAATAAAGGTGTCCCATGATGGCAGCTACAGTTTTCCCCAGCAATTTATTCTGTTCCTTTCTATATCTTTATCATCAAAATCTTCATGGTATTTGATCCATGTTCCTTTGTGCTGGAGTCTAATCTAATTATATTCTTATTTTATTCCTCATGTACATGATGAGCAATTTTTTTTTCCTTCCTTTTCCATACCACAAGGTTTGCAAATATGTGTTAAAGACAAATTTTCTTCTTTTTTTTTTAGCTGTAATCAGTCAGAGTTGATTAAAAAAACTAGGTCTGGACATAAAATTTAAAACAGCAAAAGAGTAGCTGTAAGAAAACTACAGGGAAAAAATGTTGACATATGCCAAACGTTCATCAAGTAAGAGTTTATCATCTCTGCATGTTACTAAGCAAAATGGAGGGACTGAGAGGAGAGAAATTGTCTTTTGGAGATTTTGTTCAAGATTTTTTGGTGTGAATTTCTTTAATGTTAATACTTTGATTGAAAGACAGCAAAACAGCAATTTAGTAAAAACTTATTTTCTGTTGGAAATTACTTTCAACAGAATATTTTTGACCAGACATGTTACAAAAATTTAAAAGATAATGTCCCTGTCAATTGTCATCAGCCCCTGATTTTTTTTTTACATTTTCCTCCAGAAACACAACAATAAACACTAATTTTAAAATCACCATGTATTTTATGTTCCTGCATGAGACACTTACTAAAGCTTTAGCAATTAGAACCATTCTTTGAAAGAGTCTTGGAAATTTCAGGTTGTGCCTCTGTTTACAGCTCTCTGCTCAGCAAGTTTTTCATACAGGGGAAGCAATGGCACATCTGCTGCATGGTCTGCAGTGATTTTTATCTCATTCAGGGGCATGGTTAAAGCACTTGTGTTTGAGCACAGAAAATTTGAACTTACTTCAGAAATTCCAGCTGAGGCAACCAAACTTAACACTCAGGAAGAAAACCCTCAGGTAAACATTTTGTCCTGTCTTCCATATACCCAGCTCCCTTGTCGTGGTTTTCTAAATTTGATCACTTTAAAAAAAATGTTATAAATCTCTTAAAACCCCCAATCTATCATAAATCTCAACATTTCTAACAAGTATAGACTTAGCTTAGTTTTGCTAAATTCTACAGATAGAGCTTGTTCCATGCATATACTTAAAAATCATAGAAAGTTTTAAAATATCAGTGAAGTTAAAATACTCAATTTATGTGCATCATAAAATAAAATTTATGACACTTCACCATATGTATTTTAAGCACTTGTCTTTATATATCTAAACAAAATGTTGGATTGGCCTGACTCTAGTGCCAGAATAATTTTACCCAGAGAGCATCCAGAATATCAAAGTTAGGCTGGCATGAATTTGCTCTTTAGTCATTATTTTTCCAGCTCTGATGAGACAGTGAATCTCACCTCTTACTGTGCTTGCTGAGCTCTGGAAATTCTTTGTAACTTCTAAATATATTATCGTAACAAACATAGAAAATATGCCCAACATCAGTGTTTAGAAGATCACACCCATATCTTATGTACTTTTTATAAACAGGGTGAATCTCAAGCTAGAGAAACTCAAGGACTGCTTTATTGCATATTAACTTTCATTGGCTGTAAAGGCCTGAAAACACTGATAGAACTCCTACCAGATATCGCCCTTTTTTTTTACAGAAAGAAGTAAAGAACCCATCTTGTCTTCACACAACTAAAATGTTCAGCAAATCAGAATCCACACATTTTAGCACTGAAATAATCAAACTAAACATCTTGGGGGCAGCTAAGAGGGGCCATGTCATGAGTGACTTCACTGGCCAGAGGGATTTGGAGAAAGAAGTCCAGGGGAAACAGAGACAGACATTACAATGTTTCAACATTGTAAGCCACAAATATTCTCCAAAATCATCTTACTGTATTTTTAGTGACTTCCATTATTGATAGGTCACTCTTATAAGCACTGAATAAGCCTCTTTTACAAACCTGTGTTCTTAGAGCTCTTTATAGACATTATAGAAAAGTTTTAAATGTCATATTTGATTTGTGTTTTATTTGAAATGGAAATAAGCAGGTTTAATAATTTATCTAGTGCATGGTTTGGAACACCAGGGCACACGGCTTGGATGTCAAAATACACTGTTTGGAACTGAATTGTTTAGTAAGTCTTAAAGGCAGCTATTCCAACAATCTTTCTAAAGCAAACTCTTTTTTCTCCTAGTCCTTGTATCTATGGGATGGACTCTAAAATAAAAAATGGGAGAAGGCAATTTTTCCCTTCCAGTCACTGCATAAATTCTTAATGAACGATTTCAGTGTAGTTTTGGTGCTGAGTATTGCTTTAAACAGTTGGACATAAACACCAGGCATCCAACTTACCTTCCTGAAGCACACATATGCTTTGCTAGACAGAAAACCACAGCCGAATTTGATCCCAATGCGATTCCACCGGCGAACTGCAGAATCCGCAGAAAGCTGTAGAATTATTCTAATTGCGCCTGGTAATTAGCGGAGAACAGGAGTAGCTGGGAGAAAATTGCTAGGGAGGGAAACAATTTAACACAGAATAGAAAGTGTATTAAAAGCAGATTGAGAGAAGAGAAAAACCAAAACAGCAGGGCAGCACTGGGGAGTGTCGCCTTCCCAGGCGCTGGGGTCGGGAGTTTGAGGTGGGGACACTTCTC
The DNA here is from genome assembly GCF_001522545.3 of Parus major. Classification (NCBI taxonomy): domain Eukaryota; kingdom Metazoa; phylum Chordata; class Aves; order Passeriformes; family Paridae; genus Parus; species Parus major. The sequence goes on from NC_031768.1 coordinate 106,790,981, forward strand.
CCATGCAGGAGTGTGATGGAAAAGCTGCAGACAGCACAAAGGTGGCTTTGTTCTCCCCCCTTGGCAGGAGAGCTTGTTGGAAGCTTCACCACAGATGAGGAGAAGGGTTGGGCTGAGGGAGCCTTTTGCCCTGTTCCCCATCCTGAGAACAAGGGTTGGTGCTAAACAAGCAGCAGAAACAGGTCCTGATGCCGGGGGAATGTAAAAGACCTTGGGCAGAGCTGAAAACAGTGCTCTATCATGGTGCAAAAGCTATAAAAAAGTAATTCAGGTCATTCTTTCCCCAGCCTCAAACCTAGTCAACAAGTAATGAAGTACAGTACCTACTTCCTAAAAACAGACTTTGCCATTTGTTTTGGGTATTTTTTATCATTTTTAATTCTTTTTCCTTTTTTTCTTTTTTGACACAATCACCTACTTAGTGGATAACGTGAATGCAATATACATGTCTGAAATCTAGTGAAGTGCTTTACATGATAACTTGCAGAATTATACTGAAAATTATTTCCCAATGACTTGCAGAGAGCATTGTCACAAGGGCTGAGAGCTGGCTGTAAAATAAGGGCTCAAAGTATTAGATTTGGAGTGTAGGGGAGAATATTTAATAGCATTCTGTAGAGAGTCATTCAGTTTAACGTCTTTATTAATAATGTGCATGTGGGAGTAAAAATACATTAATGAAATATGCAGGTGAGAATAAATTAGAACTTGAGGTGAACACCAGAGAGCACAAAGGCATAATACAAATGGGACCAAGTGAGATTAAGGAATCAGGCAGAAAATTACAAAATGAGCTTCAAATGGGAAAAATACAAACTAATATGTTTGAGGAAAATAATGTAAAATACAGATATTCACAGAGTCTGAAAAGTTGGGATGAAGTGCAGCACCGAAAGGTCTCAAAGCAGTAGTTTGTTGAAAACTGAGTGAAAAATTTCAGTGTATCATATCACTCATATTTTTCAGTTCTGTTCAAGGCTTCCCTCTTCAGATAAGAAAGGTACAGTAGCATTTCTGACTTCAGTACTGCAGCCCACAGACTCAAGAACACTGGACCTCTTTAAAAGTTAAACAAACAAACAAAACAAGCTCAGTTTTCAATTCCCACAACTGAAAAGATAGTGATAAATGTGTTTATGATTTCATTCTATAGTGACATAACTATAACAAACAACCACAAAGTACCACACAACAAGATGATCCAAGGCCCTTGGCCTGAGAAATGCAGACCCACCACAAGTAAACTGTGGTTTTATTCATTTGTGTAACCAGATTGTTTTTCTTCTCTGGTTGTTTGGAGGAAGAAGTGATTGATTTTAGGAGGGATGCTGATTATATCACAGTGATTGTGTCACTGTGACCATACCTTGTGATTTTAGGTTATAATGAATAGTATGGAAAGTATTTGATTCAGGTATCCTCTAGGTCTTTCCCCTGACATTACAGAGATCTGGGACTCTACACATATGTTTTCCAATACCAGAACGAAAAAACTCTTTTGGGGAAATTATTGGGAGCTTTTGGAATCTGTCAATAAATCAGCTGTGCACAGGACAATATAAAAGCCACCTTGAAAAATACATGGAAGACAAAGTAAACCATGTCTTGAAGAACTAGCAAATATTTGGGTCTGTAAGTTTTCTTAACAATAATTGCTTTATTCAGCTTTGTACTTTTTAATTATTTTTTTTTATTTCCTCCATTAAAATTGTTATGAATTCTTATCCTCCCTCCTAAATTAATAATTCTGAGTCTGAACCAGATATTTTCTCAGGTATAATCATTAGCACTTGTTAAAGGCCTTCAGATGCTCAAGGCTGTGTCTTGTTAAGATTATTAAATGAATCTTTCGCTTACCTCCTGGTTATTTTCCAATTTGTTTGAAGATGGCTGCAATTAAATCTCCTTCATAAAAGACAAATTCCCCTAACAAGGGGCAGTTTTCAGCTCGGAGCTCCAGGTATCCTCTCCATGATCCCAGAGCAGCTTGTGTCACATGAGCTCCAGCAAGACAAACTTTCTTTTCTGCTTCTTCTTTTTCTTTTTTTTTTTTTTTCTTCCTTTCTGCTGTTCTCGACAGTTTTCAAGGCTTCTGCTTCCACGAACTCCTCTGTTTCATTTGAAATTCCTACAGATCTTTCTGGTGCAGTCTGACCGTAGTTCACATCTAAACACATTTATTTTGGTTGTTCACTGTAAACAAGGCTGTAAGATAAGGGGGACAGGAGGCCTTTAGGTAGGGTGTCTCCATTCTTTTGTTCTCTGCACTCAGACAAAGGGCAAAGTGAGAACTCTTTAAAAGCCAACTAGCTCTGATTTAATGGTACATGGTTTAGCAAGTTGACAGAAAAAAAACAAACAGGGTGACATGCTCGTTGAGAAAGTATTGAACTGATGGGGATGCAAAACAGAGCAGGGACAAGGAAAAACAGACAAAATAAGAAAATTACAGCATGGGTTAGTGTTTTTTGGCAGGGCGAGGTGAGGGGGGAAAAGAGGAGGTGTTGGTGCTTTGTATTTTGCTTTCAAGCTTACAAGTGTATTACATTATCTCTGTTAACAGGTTTTCTTCTGTTTGACACACAGAGAAAATTCAATCATAAGATTATATTGTGGGTATATTTGGGTAATGTAGGAAATGTTGACATCTACTGAGATAATGGCATTTTGTGAAGCAAATCCTTGGGTTTTTTTGACTTTCAGTGCATAACATGAAGGAGTTTAGATGCAGATGATATACTGGGTCTCTTTGGAAGCTTGAAAACAGATTGTTACTTAGCATAATTAACTTACTGATACCCAGAGATGAGTAACTCTATGTGAACCACAGACAAACATTTCTAAAATAAAACTGCAAACATGCTGACTTGTTTATTGGCAGGAACTACTTTGGATTCCTCTTAAACACCATTTCTTCATCTCCTAAAAATGGCAAATAAATAATTTAATCAGTAACAGCTGTCTTGATAGCACCACAGAAATGAAGGCTGGTAGTCAAGGCTGAGGACAAACCCACCCTACACTGTGGCCATCAATAAGTTGATTTGATGCTGTAAAGCACAATTTAAGTGCCAGCTGCTTATTTAGTCTTGAGCTGCCTAAGATATGAGCTACATTTTCTGTGTATTAGTATTTGTCTTGTTGCTCAGATATTGTCTGTCTTTATTAATAAAATTCTGAGAGAGCCCACACACTGTATGTAGTATTTAAAATTTACATAGACCCATCCATTCTGGAAATAACATTGGATTTTGTTCATTAGCTCTCCCAAGATTATCAGCTCTATTACCATAGTGAATATTCTGAGTGTTATGAAGTAATTGTATGCTACCATGCATTTTCTAAAATAGAAAATTGAAAAATCCTCAAGAATGAGGTACTGGTATTCACAAATGTATTAAAAAAATCCCTCAAACTGTACCTTAAATTGTCAAGTGCAAAAGTAGAACTAGTTTTTCTGTATCATGGACATTAGACACAATTAAAGCATGCAGGGAAAAAAATAAATATGTGAGAGTTATCCAAATATAAAATATATGCCTAGGCCCAGAATTAAGTTATATGATATTAAAAGTGTTGGACATGAGAGAGAGGATTAAGATATTAATATGATTGACCTAATTTCTATTAGTTTTTGCCTTATTTCATCCTTGGGTTTTTAAATGTTATTTTATTTCATTTTGTTTTATTTATGCCATACCTTTTCCTGCTGCACTGTTGTAAAGACATTAAAAATATCTCTTCTCCCAGATTTATCTTGAACATTTTCCACAAGCTGGTCTCATAAGCTATTTGGGGAAGATGGTGCTAACTTGTTATCCTGTTGCTAGATTATCTAAATCTCTCTCAAATAACAGTGGCAATATTTTTACCCACAAAATTAAACTTTACTCACGAAATGTTTGCAAACACAAATAACTCTTTCTTCCCCTTTGATGGATGTGTGTTTTTGGCACTCCAATCAAAACAAGCAATTCCTTCTTGACTGGTATAACACACGCTTATTTCTATGGAATCAGCATCATTTTTTTCCAATTAACATTTTAGCTACTTTTTCAGTATCATCTCTATGGTAATATATTATCAATTCTTCAATTCACAAATAATATATGTTGTTTAAAACAGCCCTTGATTGATCAAAATAGCCCAAATGTTTCTCCAGCTTTCCACTTTTCACTGAATTTTGAAGATGTATTGGTGATTTTCAGATAGGTCTTGCTGCAGACATTTTGTATTTCTGTAATGTGAACTGCCATCTAGATGTTTGGAGTTCTTTACGTTGTTCATTTCTTTTGAGAGGGGCACTGCTACCACACAAGATGATGATGAGACAGTCTAAGGATAAAACATGTTTGGAAGGCACTTGGCATATATTATTAAATGAATGGGAAATGATCATTTAAAGCAGCAGATGATTAGAAAGGAAGGCATATTTTACTTGCAAATAGGGCACAAGTTGGCAAGTAAACTTGAACAGGTTTTAGCACTATTGAAATGTCATGTTAGTACTTTATGAACATTTGCAGGAGGAGCCTTTGCACCAAAACACTCCTGCTAAAAGGAGTCCTGGGAGAATATTTCTGTAAGGAAGAAATGGCTCTAATGAGGGAGATACTATGAACTTGTCAGAAATATTGTTAAATTAGTGGACATATGCTGTCTCCTTGCAACATATCTTGTGGTAAATAAATTTAAATTTATTTAAATGTCACTGAGAAACAGAGCACTGTGTAAGGAAGTCTTGGAGGAAATTCATGTTAAAAGCAAAGCTCAAACTCCTTTGTTAAATATTTGATTATGTATGCCCCACATTTTCAGCAATAATGTATCCATTGAAGTGGACAGCAACCTTATTTCCCCCCCATTTTATTGTTTCTGACTACTTTCCAGATAATTTGAAAATAACTCCACATTTTTAAAATCTGAAGATTACTTAATGGCTTACCTTTTTCACCTGAAGCAAAAGACCTTCTGTGGATGGGAAGGCAACCTGGAGTTGGAAAAACCATCTGACAGGGTTAATGTTGCAATTCTATCCCTGTAAAACTTGGAAAAAAAAATCCTATTTTTGAAGTAAGGAGAAGTAGATCCAAGACAGAAGTGGAAGCAAAAATCCCAGATTGTTACTGATCCTCTTCAGCATCTCCTGTCAGGTAAAAAGTAGACTTGAGGAAAAAGGACAATATAGGAAAAAGATAAAGAATGCTGAGAGAAGATAAAAAGAAAGATCTGAAAAATGCAGTCAAATGTCAAAGGGATCCTTGACATAAGCAAGGAAGTGGATGGAAATCCATGTTATATGTTGCCTGATGACGTAAAATCAATGCAATAAATAGAAGAAAAAGTATAGCAGCAGTAAGCAGGAAAATGAACACATTTCATGGATTATAGCATTTTTTTAAAAGCTGTCTGATACATATGTTGATTGAGGCTGCAAAAATAGTTTTTATTAAAAGTGTTATATCATTTGGAATTACAAGGGGAAAAAAGAGATTTAAATGAAATCCAACTTGATGTGATACTACCTTTCTAAATTCCTCAGGCAGCACAGAAATTTAGATTAGGAAGTGAATTTCCCCATTATTCCAATGAGATTATGTATTTAGGTTTGAAGTTAAGAGTGATCTTTTGTGATTCTCTCACATCCTCAAAATTAAAGGAGGATTTAATTGTAGGACAAGAAGAATCACTGTAAGACTGATATTTCCACATGCATGGGCACTGTACAAAATTATATTATTATTATTATTATCATTATTATTATTATTAATTATTATATACAATATTATTATATAATCCTTATAAGTGTTATTCATTGGCACATGAGGATTTTCTTTCCCTGAGTCTTTCATTAGCACATCTAGGACACACCCTGTTAATGATCAAACAATTTGCCATCTAATATTTAGATGGCAACTTTAGATACATCTTATTTCAGTTAGGTACAGAGCATAACAAAAATCTAAAATACAACCTGCCTTTGACTACACTAGAATTCTGTTAATCACAACACTTCTCATTTTTGCTGTGATATTTTTAACAGTATCTTTTCATCAAATTAATTTGTCATAACATTTACTTTGTGATGAATATCAAGACACATAATGGGTTGTGTAACATGGTTTTTACAGGATAAATCACCCTCTGGAAGATAACAAAGAGAACATTCCAGATGAGAGGGACTGCTGGACCCTTCTTCCTGAACTGTGTTATTCTCCCTATTTATAAAATATATGATACCAGTATCAGGGAAATGATATTTTATTGTCCTAGCCTACTTCTGATAAAACTTCATAAAACTTCTCCCTTTCCAATGTTCTACACACTTTAACTGTCACAAAAAAAACATTAATGCTATAGGTACTTTTATTCATATTTTTACTTATGATTGATATACTTTTTCAAAGGCAACATTTTGTAATATAGAAATAGTATCACTTTTCGATCAGTCGCCCTACTTTTCCATCAATAATATACCCAAGTTCCTGCTGCATACAAATTCAACAAATGTAATCACCTGAGATGGAAATGTTACATATGGAAAAAGTTTACTTTTTTCTTCTAAAATTGAGGGGTGTTCGCTTTTTGGTTGTTTTTTTTTTGTTATTTGAGAACACAGAGAGATTTGAACTGTTTAGAAATTCGGTAATAATTTCATTGAAAGAATCTAGTGTCCTCACTCCTTTGAACAGATGAGCATTTCATACTTGCAAACATGCTCCAAGTCCTAAATCAGTGAAAATGTTTGTTTCTTATACTTTATGCTCAAAATCAGGAGTATAACTTCGGCTGGTGGGATGTAATGTACATATGATATTCCCAAAGTACTTGTTTTTCTGTTACAGTTATTTCCCATGTACCACTCTGCAAGGCTTTCTGAGTGATGGAAAAAATTGATACAGAAAAGAAATTAATAAGAGGAGAAAATCACAGGACCAAATTTCAATGTTGCTATTAAAACAGTGAACCTTGACCATATTTACTACGTAGATTTCCATCCTACAGTAGAAATATTTTTACTACATATTTTACCATTCTTTATTGTTCCACAGAGTGGGTTGAGGAAACAGTGCAAATATTACCTATAGTTCCTAAATTTCAAATAGTGAACCTCGGGTGACACTGAATTATTGATCAGAGCACATTCTCAACACAAAGGCTGGAGGCAGAATACTCACACTTTTCAAACAAACCCCATCTTGATACAGAACACTAAGTGTTAGGTAGGCTCATATCTTCAATATCCTCCTAAGAATTCTTTTTGGAGGTTCGTGATTATTTCTTAATCAACATTATTTTATCCATGGTTTCTAAACAATTGGCACAGCTTTTCAGAAGGCAGACTGTTCACCTAGTTTCTGAGCTTTGGACCAATGTTTATTTTTGCTATCTCAATTTGATTTGATGGTATGAGGAAGCTGTCACCATCTGCTTCTATCTTATGAGATTTGCCTAGCCATGTGAAAAATAATGAATGTGACCAGAATGTGCAGGTTGGTGAAAAAAATCACCTGGATATGCTACTTTGATTTTAATGAAAAAGGAACAAATAATATAATGAGCATTGTTGAATCCCCACACACATTTTCCCCATTTAAAAATGAAGCTACTGACAATAATTTTCAAAGAAAGATATTTGTGTACAAAAACACTTTCAGGACCTAGAGCAGAAATTTGACATTGCTATAAATGTTTAAGTTATAAAGTTGTAAGTTACAGAACTGAATTGCAATTGGATGAAAAAACCAAAAAAAAGCTTAGATATCACCTGTAAAAGCATTAGCAAAGATATTAAATTTTTAATTAAAGTATCAGTATCAGAAATCTACATTAAATGTCTATAAGAAAGAGAAAACTCAATATAAATATATGCATTAGTATAAAATCAGAAATATATGTAAATGCCAAAAAAGAGGATTTTCCTATGAGTAGCTAACTCATATCCAGAGTTGCTCAAATGGCTGGAAGCCCTGACTTTTACTATCTCTCTAGTGTGCTCCATTTGCAAATGGAAAGTAAAAGCAGACTGTAAATTTATTTCTGCTAACACCAGCACCTGAAATATTAGTTAAGACAAGGATGCAGCAGTAGCCTCTATCCTCTTCGTATTTCCTCCTGTCAGCTTCCTTTCTGCCCAGTAAGTTAGTCACAGAGGAAAGGAGGCAAGAAAAAATCACTTTTACATTGTGATGAGTCTGTCAAAGTCATTTAAATTGGCTTGGAATAGCACTGCTCCAGGAGAGAGGGAGAAAGCAGCTGTAAGAAATTCAGGAAAGAATCAGCTGTTCACTTACCACCACCTTTTCTTATCTCTCTGCTCAAAGATTTGCCATTTCCTTAGATGTATAAGAAAATAGACTGGATAAAAGGCTTCTGGTTTAATTTGGCTGAGATTCATTACTTTAGATCCTCTGAGATCTATTCAGGAAAACCTGTGATTTCTTTTGGAATCATTTTTACCTGTTGGAAGGCAGCTAGTAGTAGGTAGTCCAAGTTCTTCTGTAGCTGCTATTCTTTTCCTAGATAAAAAAATTAGATACTTAGAGAAAGAAAAATGTCTCTGCTCACTGTACAAATAACCAGAAACTTAATTCTCATGCCAAACTTAGCTGTGTTTTCTTTTGAGTCCCTTTCAAATTCTGATTCTTCAGGCTGAGAGGAGTGTAAATGTACAACCTACAGGGTTTGTTAAATCTTTACTGCAGGTAAAAGGACAGAAAATCTCCTTGATCCTGTTGAGTGTGTTGGGAGGAGGGAAGGAGAATCCAAAACCTGAATATTTTAGTTCTCTTCTTCAAGTAAATGTTGTTCATGAATGCAAAACTCCACATGTAAATCTTCCAACATCTTTTCGTCCAAACTACCCCTTCAAGCTCCTCTATCTTCATCCATATACATATTCTTTCTCTGTCAAAGCCAAAATTAAGTTCTGTTTTGGTTTTAAAAAATTATAAATATATTATTATAGCCTTCTAATCATAATGATATTTGAAAGTCTAATGTTTTCCCTTGTCCTTCATAAATTTTTCTTTCTTGAATGTTTTCCTGGTAGAGCTCTACTTCTAATTTGCTGCCATCTTTTCTTTCCTAACATTAATCCTGTTTACAACAATTACCATAATTCATTCTAGCTAAAGGCTGAGGCCTGAAAAAAAATATTGTCCATCTTCAATTTTTTAAAAGTACAAATCTAAATGAATAATGTAACTTCAATTCCAATGTGGAAGTATTATTTCAAAGTGAATGACAATAATGATCTTTAAATTACATGACCCTATTCTCCTCTGACTTTTATGTTTTCCTGTAAATCAGGGGTACATTTTTGAAGGCTATAAAGTTGCACTGACCTTTAATTATAAAGGTAACTGCAGAATCAGATTGTGTTTTTAATATCTTCAGACAGAAATAAGACACGGATCCCCATGCTTAGGGACTCTATTTTAGCTCACCTTGATGAAAAGAGGAGGCAAGACCAGAGACTGCAGGTGGGTCTTGTGGCATTTCAGGGGGCTGAAAGCAATACCCACTTCCTCAAACCCTTGGGCAGCAAATATCTGGTGTCCTCTCACCACACCAGAGCACTGTCCCACACTGTCCCTTACTCTGTGAAAGGGAGAACCTCCAGCAGGAGGCTGGAACCTTTCAGTCATCATGGGAATCTCTGAAAGTGCCTTCTTCTCTGCTTTCAGATTCAGAAGGGAGCATGCTGTGACATAGATTTTCTGTAGAGTTCCTGCTGCATTACAAATATAATAATAATTGCAATTTAAATCTCCCACAATTTTTTCCCCAGCTCCATAAACAAATATGTTTATAAAGTCAAGTATTGAATTTGGAAATCTTCCTTGTAGCCTTCAACAAGTTTATGCCTTTGGTTTTCAGCCTCTGCCTTTTTATTTTTTATCTTTTTGCCTCTTCTTTGCTATCTCTCTTCTTGGCTGCCTTTCCTCATGTAAATTTTAATTTCTTAGGTGCTAATCATGTCATACCAGCAGTAATAAGAATTGGTTGTTCAATGTAGGTGGAATCTTCTCAGATTAAATGTGAATTGTTTTCTTTCAAAGGCTGTGGCCAGCACTGAAACTTTGGGTATGGTTTTGTGTCTGGAAAGGAAATGGACAAAAGGCTGTACAGAGTGTAAGGACATGGTAACTTCCCATTCCAGGAGGAAGGCTTTTGGTAAAATTTTGGATGTTCACAAGACTTCATGCATGAACACATTACTATTATGTGATGAAACTGGAATATTGCTGCCTGCAGAGCCAGGTGAAATTGCAGTTTCTAGTTCAGAGAAAATTAATTTCTTCCCTCCAAAGAAGGAAGACTGTAATAAGAATGTAGTAACACCAATGGTCCTCTTAAATCTGAACTTTCACACAAATTACCCAAACCAACCAAGGGTATTTGAGCTGTGTTTCCTCATCAGCTGCTTTGATTTTATTTGGTTTGGATTTTTATCAGTGTCCTGTCCTTAAACACCAAAGACTTCCCTTGTCATCAGCTTATATTTTACCATGGCTGGACATTGCCCAGATAAAAGGAGAAGTGACCAAAATCTCCCAGCTTGATCTTTTCCTAACATCAATATATTGACATCAGTAAAGTCTAAAGGATTATGGCAGTTGTGCTGTCTGTGGCTGAGAAGCTACAAGGCAGAAGACAAGCTGCAATAAGCATTTGGGTCAGGGCTTGTGTCAGTGGAAGCAGGGTGAACTTTCAAAAGAAACAGCAGGCAGTCTAGGTTAGCCTCAAAAGAGATAGGGAACAAAAAGAGGGCTAGCTGTCTTGGCCTTTTGTCCCAGGGACAAAAAACCTCCAGTGAAGTGTTAGGAAATTCCTATGGGGATATATCTCAACTTAAAAGAAGGGCATTTCAAATGCAATGGTTTTTAAAAGAATTTAGAAGGAATTTATAACTACAAACTTGACGGCAGACTTCTTTCTGAGATTGCATGTCAACAGATATTTACAGTATATTGTGATCAAACTCATAGATGGTAGTAAAAATTCAGATGGGTAGTATGAAAATATAATTTTAACTATAGACTTAACTTTTTCTTTCTTTTTCTTTCTGAAAGCATTTTGTAATGTTAAAATTGTATTTAATCAGAGAGGACATTTTTCTGGGAAATTGAAGGCAATGGTAAGTTAAAAGAGCCTCAGCTTGAGTTGACAGAAAGCAATTTAGTTATTTTTGTAATTCTGATGTATTTCCAAGGTCACAAACAAGACTGATTTATACAGTAAATATGAGTTAGAAAGGCTGTTTAAGCGAGCTGTAAATACTTTGCTTAGATGTGCCTAGATGGATTTATTTCTTCCATCAGCTGCACTGAAAAATTATGATTTACCAGTAATCTTATTTCACAATTCAGTGATAGTGATAACTTTTCTTGAAAAGAAATTATTCCTCCCTTATTCTGCAAAATAAACTAATATTAAAAGTAGATCATTCAGAACTTAAAAGGATGTCCTGGAACTCCACTTATCCAAGGGACACCTCTGCTAAGGAGCACTCAGACTAACAGAAACATGAACTGAAAGGGTCAAAGAAGACTTTTACACAGGTGACAGGTTAATGAGAATGTTCCCTAAGTATTGGATGAAAGGGTCAACACTCAGATTGAATGAAAAATAAATTACCACACCCAATATGCTGCTTTACCAACAATACTCTTCCAACCATCTTTTCTCATGATTGCCTCTTCACTTCTGAGAAAAATGTCAGTGCTTAGCCCAGACAAATGCTACCTATAATGTGGACCATCAGTTTTTACTTATTTTCCAGGGATTCAGTCAAAATATTCTAAGTTATGTGTTTGAGGCAGAAAATAATAAGCATTTGTCTCAAAAAATTTTCTTATGAAAAGGTATCCAGACTGTAATCACCTCTTTCACCCCTTTCAGAATTTCCTACAGATGGGACTCGGGTCAAAGGCAACAAGGCACACATTCGTGGCATCTCTGCCTCTAGTACAATATTCTCATTTTTCCAAGCTTTTCCAAATCTGGGCAGGAGATGAATTGGTGCAAAGGGAAGGAGATTGTCAGGTGTCCTGCTGAAAGGAACTCCCTCAGAAAAAAACCCCATGATCTCCTGGAAACAGACACCTTTTCCCCTCCCCAGCCTTTCCAAAATGCCCTAAAGATGGTAAGAAAAACTTCAAGAGAAAATACTGAGAAGGTGACAAGAAAGAGAAAGGCACAACTATTTATTTGTTTAAAAGATGTTCATTCCTATGGACCTCAGAAATAAGAGAAGCAGTGATGAATTACAGGCACATTCAGGGAGGGCAGGAAAGAAGTCAGACAAATGAACATGGTGGGAACAGTGATCTCTCTCTCCATAGCAAGCAACCTTCAAATGAATAATTCAAAGATAAGTGTTCTGAGATGGAGTAAGATTAGTAAAAAACGTCATTTCTATAGGTTTACTGAAAAATAATCTTATTTTTTATGTCAAACAAAAAGCAGTACTCTAAAGCAGGGTAGTTAGCCTGCACAGGATTCACAGGTTCATTTTCAGGTTAGCATTTGGACTTGGGCTTTTTACTTTAAAGCAAAAGCCCTGCCTTAACCTTTTTTTAACAAAATTGCTCCATACTTAGCTTTGACCCTGGTAACTCAATATCTGCTCTTCAAAACTGCAGCAAGATCTGGAACTTTGCTTAAAATTACAACACCAGCATCAGAGGAAGCACAGAAGGAAGGAATCTATAGCTTCTCTGAAATGCAAACAACGTAAATGGTAGAAAGCACACATAAAAGTCTACAGGCTGATAAAGTTTATTGGTTTTTCATTACTTACACTCATTATTGATACAAGAACCTGTCACTGTAAATTTATTCTAAGACACCTATTAACCAGTAGACAAGAAAAATATTTAAATTCTTACTTACTTTGTGGGTAGAAAAAAAACATCATTCTAAACAAGCCACTAAAAAGAGATGATCAGTGACTAATTGCCACCCATAATCACTATTCTGACCCATTATTTCTTACATCTTGTGACACCTGAGCATTTAAAACTCTCCATGAGTGCAAGGTTAAAAGCTGATAAAAAAGAAAGAAAAGTTTTGTCATTGGCTTTCAAAGGGCTGAATTTTCCAAAGCTGTTCCTCCTCCTTAGTCTGTTCAGGAGCACAAGTCAAGCACAATGAAGCTTGTGAAGTGCAAAGAATTTTAAAGTACTCAGACTGTAATGAAAACTCGCTCTTCATGTTGTTTGTAGGAGTTTTCCTCTCTAGCTAAGAGCATCACATCCACTGACTACCGTAGTTTTCAGCTAAATTCAAGGCACCAGCCAAGAGAACACAAAAGACTGAAAAACCTCTACAAGATCAACAAATCAGTTATTAGTGCTTTGCATCAAATCATGTGTTATTCTAAAAATTTTACTAAAAAAATAAAGCTTCCTGCCAAAGTGTCTGTGACATATTCTTGCATTAGAGAGTACTTTATCTTAGAAGGAAACATATTCTGGGGAAATGGGAAAAAGACATAAGCAATGACAATAGAGAACTAGGATTAATTTTATACTTCTTTTTCCTTTCCCATAGCTCCTCTCTGAATGACATTTCTATTTCTTCAGTACCCATATTCCTACACTTATATTTTCTTTTATTGTCACTGTTCTTTTTTTTCCTCACATACCTCACTCTCCAATCAATAGATGCTGTTTTCCTCCCTGAAAACCGCTAACACATAACAGAGAAATTCTTGCACTGCATTTGAACCCTTGGGGTGGACAACACCGGGTAGCCAGTGGGTAGCACTGGTCTCAGAGTTGACTATGCCCCAACAGGAAATAAGAAAAGACATCCAACAATTTTCTACCACAGAGAAAAAATTGAGGTCACTACTGTACTGGAGAATAGTGATCTTTTAGCAAAAATAAAAATCCCACACAAGATTGTAATTCATCTATTATAAATATGAAGTCAATTTCCTCTCTATAAAATTGCTTTTCTGTTTCCTCAGAATTCAAAGATTTATTCCAAGGCTGATGTTCTGAAGAAGTGGCAGGTCATAGGTAATTTTAATCCCAATGTAAGTAAATATAAAAAGGCAAAAACAAATAAACTCTTTGTTTTCTTGAAAGAAAGTAAAATTACTAGGAGATCAGTTGAACTGGAAAATGAAACCCAGAAGCAGTCATTTGAGAGCCAATAAATAAGGTTTAAAATTCAAGAGTCTCATATTGCAGTAGCTGATCCATTACTGATACTGAGACAATGGGTCCTCCTGCTGTTATTCTTGATTAATGAGAATGTGTTTTCTGTTCTCAGTTTCAACCCTTTCTAGGCCCATCCTCTTTAATTTTAGCCATTATGAATATTTCTCAGGGTTTAGCACGTGCAGTCCTGAAGGAGCACGATAAAGGACACCAGAGGAAAATTCCTTGCCTGGGAGCTTTATAAAAACTCTCTCAAGCACGTTAAAAAGAAAAAAGACAATAAATTTACTGGAACTCCAGGGATCTTGTTTAGTGTCAGAATCAAATCACTGAGAAGCTTTTCTTAGTGTGGACTTGAACAAATTGGAAAGCAAGATACAGTAGTAGCACAGTTCTGATATAACAAATTGCTCTTTATTTAAAGTTACTTTTAAAATATGAATAGGATTTTAAAGCCTGTCAAAGATGGCACGCAAAGATAAAAATAAAGAAGTGTCAGGAACAAAAATGTTCTTTTCCTCTTCCTCTGAATTAATTTGCATGTCAGTCAAGAAATCTGTCAATGCATATGCAATATAAGCACCATGACTTACACTACTCAAAGCGCAGGGAAAAAAGAACAAGAAGAACTGAAGAAGAGGAGAGCGACAGCTGTGATGAGCAAGGATTCTTCCCATCTATAGCATGTATTCAGCTATAACAATACACCCAAAGATGGTGAAGAAATGATGACAGAGCTGTCAATTATAGCTGAGCGGAGTGTAAACAGAGCTACAAAATCTGCTGAGCAGAACCGACTCCAGGTGGTGAGGCTCCTCTGCCCACCCAGCCCACCAGGCAGAGCACAAACCCTGCTGAGCAGCAGGGATCCCACTCCTGGTGACAGCCTTCCCAGCCTAGGGACACGGTGCTGGGAGCAGCCTGCAGCAGACAAAAGGCTAAAATAAACCAGGTCCTAATGGGAAACTGTAGGCACAAAAGGTGTTGGCTGGGAAGTGAACCAGATTATTGATTGCTGCATTTCAAATTCATCTGAGCTCCAGGAAAGGGAATGACTTGGGACCCTCACCTAAAGTCTTGTTTTCCCAAGAAGAAGCAGAGATTCAGCTTGTTTAGGGGGTTTTGCAGCTTGCTTAAAGGTGTCTTTCCAGTACCTCTTTAATTTGAATCTTTGCTTCATAAAAAATAATTCTGTTTTCCAGCATTCAACATGATGTGGACTGCAAGGTAAATGAATACTGTTTATCATACCATTAATCAAGCTTAAACCAAATTTACGAAATTTAACCAAATTCAGCCAAAACCCCATGAACTTGATTTGGAATCTGGAACCAGAGTAACTTCAGGTTTTGTGATTATGAAGGACCTGAGGGAACAGTAACAACTTGTCTTCAGTTCCCACTGGGTTAATCTTGAACATGAACAGCAACTCTGCTCAAGATATTATAATGTGGGGCAGAATTCAGTTTCAGCATTGTCTCAGGAGACAGGTGCAACAAGGAGGAGTGGGGAAAAACCCAAAAACCCACATGAGAAAGCTTAACATCACTTTAGTGTCAAGAACAAGCAGCTGAAACCAATTGCATGAAGAAAGATCTGTTGAATAATGAGTTCCTATTTTTCACATGTATTTACATATAAACTGTGCTCCAACTATGGATTTGAAGGTACCAACCCAGACAGCAGGCATTGCTGACCTGGAATTTTAAGTTATAGGAAACACTGTGAAAAGTGAAACATGTTAAACATCCTTAAAGGCATTAAGGTTCCTTCATTCTGAACTTGTGGCTCAGAGAAAACAGCCAAGGCTTTCTTCCACAAATGAGCAAGGGATTGTATTATCAATCAAATCCTGTCTCAAGAAATAATATTTCCTGTGATAATGTTTTTAATTCACTTCTCCATAACACTCAGCCTTTTTATGGGAGTCATGGCTAAATTCCTCTAAGTGAGCAGTTTCAGGCTCCCATTTCCAACCTGAGAATGAAGTGCCTTACTCTGCTATTTCAGACTTCATAGAGAACACTCAGATTCTTTTGATGATGTTTTTTGCAAAATCGATAGACTGTATCTTTGGGGTAGAAAAGGTGTGGGCAAGAATATCAAGGAATTCACCAGGAAATTGAAGGTACCTGATTTTCATTCTCTGCTCCAGTGCCTTTTGAAGATTTTTGTATTAAGTAACCTATGAATAAAATACAAACACTATTACTGTTACCCCATGGGAACTAGAGAGCTCCACCATACCATATCAGTTTGTGCATATTTGCTTTTTAATTCTTTCTCTTGGTGTGCTAATTTTGTCAACAACAACAAAAAAAAGCAAACTTACAACATGGTTGATAAGGCAGGCTAGTGAACAGCAAGACATCACACTCTGTTCCCTTAACATTAAAGTTACTGCTCTAAAAGCTCAGTTATTATATTTAAAAGATAAAGGAAATGCAGGGAAAGGAAATTTCAGCTCCTAAATTTTTTTTGCTGTTCTGCTCTGCGATCAAAGAGATGCCTAAAGTGCCTATTCTCATAGGATTTAGGCATTAGGAGCTCAGCATGAAGCTACTCAGCCTCAAGTGGACTCAGACTTCTGTGCCAGGCAGATGGAGACCTTGCAGTCTCTAACACAAAGTTATACATCTGGGTATTACTCATTTTCCAGGGTCATAAGGAATGATGTTGAGAACCCTACCTTTGGCCTTCAGCACTTTGAAAGCAAATAAGATTGTGGACTTGTAGCAACAGAACAGCAAAGCACCACATGCATCTCTCTGGTAGCAAGGGTGGTTTTATTTTAGAATAAAATTGTTTTCACCCACGGACTTTCACACCAGTGGGCATTCGTTCAAGTGGCCCTGATAGCTAGATTTCCTTGGGATGATGGCTGAGAGGGAAGGTAGCTGCCAAGGTTTAGTTAGGAAGAGGTGGGATGGTGATGTATCAAGATTTTATTATGTCTTCTGGAGAGTTTTGAAGTTAGTGAGTGATCATGTGCTGATTTTAGATGTTTTTCACTCTTTCTTAGCAGATGGTGATCGGGACATTTTGCCTCTCTGGAGTATCTCACCTCCATGAGTCACTGTCAGGTAGTGTGAGTAATCTGTTTGCTGTTTCATCTCTTTTCTGGGTGTGATAAAACTTCAGTCATGTCTCACCTTCTTACAGCTGCTTCCTGATGGCTTCAGCCTTTCAAGAAGGCTGCCCTCTTCCTCATCCTGGAGCTGCTGAGAAGCTGCATGGAAATGCACCCAGACCTTCATAACCTCCTAATGCAGATGTTGCCCAGCTGTGCCAGTCCTGAGTGGCTTCCTCTGGTCTTTCCACAGTCATTCATGTAGTCCCACTCAAGCCTGTTTTAGTGTTTAAATTACAGAACTCTCCAGTGTGCGGTCAGAAAAGATGACTCAGATTATCAGATCCCCTCTGTGAGCCTTAATTTTACTGCAAAATGAAGAACAGATATGGTTTTTAGGAAATCAGAAAATACGATGAATTAGAAAGAAAATTGCATTGCTTTTATATCTTTGTTAGACCATTCTTAATTTAGAGACTACAGTGTTTTAGAGTCATCAGTAACAAACTCAAAAAAGATTGGAGTTAAAGGATGCAAGCAAGGGAAGTTTCCTGCAAGTAAGATTTATAAATAAATTCAAATCAGTGAGACTTCTGTTATTATAATGTTAATGTTTCATGGCATAGGGGAGTCCTAATATTTCCATTTTCCCTATTTCCCCATCAGCTCTGGCGAAGAAGCACAAGTGCATATTAAAATGTTGCCACAATTGACAGTGCACACATAGCCTAAGAGACTGGACCTCTGGTCTGGATGTCAAGAGGTGCAGTAGTCCAAACAGAACTGTTGAAAAGAAAAAACAAAAACCAGCCAACCAAACAAACCCCCAAAAAACCAACCAACCAAAACCAAAACAGACAATGACAACAACAACAAAAACATTAAAAAAAAATTAAAAAAAAAAAACCCAAACCAAAAAAACCCCAAAATCTGTTCCTATGTTGTGTGAAAATCCAAATGATCTGATGTGATTTATAGCAGAGATAAATACTGTAAATGCACAAAAAATTATATCTATCTGTATATCTATATAATCTATATAATCTATATAATCTATATAATCTATATAATCTATATAATCTATATAATCTATATATCTACATCTATATCTATATCTATCGAATCTATATAATATAAATATATTATATTTTATATATTATATAAATTGAATCTTGACTATTTCCCTTTCTGACTCTTAGTGCTCAGCAGGCTGTTATATCTGGGGTTTTTTCCAAGCTCCCTTGTATCCCACATAAAAACTCACTATAAATTTATTTTCAATCCTGTCAGGTCTCGCTTTCATTATTTTCTGGAACATATTTCTCCCCTATGAAGTGCTGTTTAGCTGAATTGAAAAGTTCAGATAAATGTACAGATTTTAAAAATAGAAGCATGCCATCATGCTGAAATCAGGGTGTTGTCATTTTTAGAAATGCTCATTTAGTACTAAAAGCTTTTAAGAATGCATGAAAAACAAAATCTAATATTTAAAGCTTCAATACTTTAAAATAGGATGGATTTGGATTTTTTTTTTTGAGTGTTAAGATATTATCACATTTTTATTTTCCATAAATTTGCCATAAAAATGGAAAATCTGAAATCCTTGTCAGGGCTACTTATTCTTTGTTTTTTACAAACTTTGATCCAAATTAATAGGTAGTTAGATTTGGGTGGACTTTGTGAACTTACATTTGAAGTTAGGGCATCTAATTGGTCTTTTGGGAGCTTGCCTTCAAAATATGGATTCCTAAAAGACCAATAATGGAACAGACACACACATAAGTAATTGTGTTACAATCAATTTTTTCAAAAAGATTAAGCAGTTATTTATGAGAATAAGTTCAGACATGTCAATGCAATGTTATCAACTTTCCTATAAATGTGAAAGCAAAGAATTAAAAAAATGATAGTTATTACCAGTAGTATAACTGTAAGTCAAATAAATATAAGGCTTGTTATACAACACAATGTTGTTTGAACTCCACAAGAAGGTCAAGGTCATAATCTCAACATGACAAAAAATTCACCATAGTTATTGTGTCTCTGCCTTGCCTGCTTCATGGGCCAAATCTTTAAAACTATGGAAATTTCAAGCAATTTCAAGCACATTGGATTTCACTCACTGTAAACTCATACATATGTGATTTTTTTTACCAGAACAACCTTCTGTGCATGCAAAAGAACCAGAGCATTCCTTATCCTCAATACCCCTTGTAAAAGCACTTCCTCTGAATACAGTAACATTGGTTTCTAGGAATTCATTCCATCTCAGGGCTATATTATTGAGTTATGTACAGTAATTTTTGCGAAGTTTGAGCTGGCACAGAAGGACCTGAGCTCTGAGATTCATCATCTCTTCAGGTAGAAACCACCCGCACAAGTGTCTTGAATTTATCAATGTTAATTACATTAATGCTTACCCTGGCAAGCAAAGAGAATATAGACATGAACATTGGTGAAAAATTCATAATGCATGCTCTCCTGTAAAGTAGGTCACATGTTAATGAGCTAAACCTAGCCCCAAATACACACAAATATATGTAGCTCTAAGCAAGACTTTGTCAAAGTCAGCAGGACTACCCAGCATGAAGTCAGGTATTTAAGTATGAGAGCCTCACTGTGTTGGGATTAGAGCTAGGATAAAAAAAAAATAAAAATAAAAAATTAAAAAAATTAGCTGCTTTTTTTTTTAATTCCAAGAATTTAAAAAATAAAAAATAAAAAATAGTGAATAAACCCATGATATTTTATCAGGAATAAACAGCACAAACCAAATACGCTTTATTTTAATTCATTCACTCTGCTGTCTGAAGATGAACCTGGTTACATCAGCTTGCAGTGAACACACTCTGTGACAAGATATTGTGATTTCAGTACTGATATTAAAAGGAAATATTATTGAGGTTGTGGCAAAAGTTTGTCAGTCAATCCATATTTCTAAGATTATGCCTTTTCCTGAACAGATGTTTGCCACCTACATAGAGCACCTTGCAATCTATTACAATTATTAATAAATGTCTGAAGAAGGCTCTGTTAGAACAGCTGAGAAGTTACAATGGTACCTCAGTTTGCTGGCAGATGGAAACATCCTTCACAAAAGATTCTTTTTAAAGAAATAGATATCACTTCTAAAATACTACCAAGTACTGTAAATAGAGGATTGTGTGAAGTAAAACAGAAGTACACACAGCTACACTCTGCAGCTCAGAGCACCATGTACCACCACAGATTCCCTTAATCCCACAAAACAGAAGTACTTCCACATTCAGGGAAAAGGGCAGCTGGATCTCTGAACAAACAGGGGTTGAGGGAAAACAAAAGTGAAGGGGAGGATCATGCATACAATATGAATATTAACTTTACCATTCATGCAGAGAGAAAACAAAAAAGACAACTCAAAATGTCTCTGAATTATCCACATTTACCCTCCTTGTCTGCTTTTTTTTTTGCTCATTGGTGGGAAGTCACCTTGTATTCCAAAAGAAGTAAAGTAACATTCCAAACATTGTTTTAAACTAGAAAAAAAAGATTCCTTGTGGAATCTAATCCTATTTTTGATCAACTGACTTTTTTTATTACACGCAGGTAAATGATAAAACTGGGTGGGAAAAAACCAAATACAGAACAATTCTTTGTTTTCCTGGCACCATACCAGGAATTTAGCATAAATATATGGATAAAGAAATTAAGTTGCAAAGCCAAATAGGAATCAAAATAAGGGCCTTAAGAAATAACAATAATCATACTTAGGATACAACGCTTTTAATGTGGAATGCCTCTTATAAACACCAAGTCAATTAAACAAAATTTATTTATTTTTTTAAAGAGGATGGACCTTTTCAGTAGTCCATCAGACACAGTTTTAAAAAGAACATTTCTGAGAGGAATTTCAGAGCTGTTGGTTTTAAATTATGTTTTCCTAGAATTTTCAGAAAATATATCTACCTTGACTTCTTGGAAGATGTAAGGCAAGGTGTTTTCCTTCCAGAGTCATAACCAGCATAAAAAAACTGGAATCTTTATTACAATAAGAACATGCAAAATGCCTTGGAACACCGGGAACAAGATGTGAAGAAGATGCCCCCATTCAAGGTCAGGATTGCAGAGGAAGAAGTTTTGGGATTGCATAACGGTTTCCTCAGGTTACATAAAAGAAAAAAGCAATTTGTGTTGTGCACTGCCTGATGCATTAAACGTGTCTTGAGAATACCTTTGAAAGGAAGGAGATAAGGGAAAATTTTGTTTTGGTCATCAGGGAATCTCAACATTAAAAATGCATCGTGGAGTACACTCAGAAGTGGACTCAGCAGTGTGAAAGCCTCAGCTGCAGCCCAGCTTTAGACACAGGTACATGAAACCTGAGAATGCTGTGAACTGGGTGAGAAAACCTCTTGCTGGATGTAGCTCAAAAACAGTATGTGTAGTTAGGTAAAGAAGCAAAATTCAAAAAAATTAAAATAAACTGGTTTTGAGAAGGATTTCACCTGTGAAAAACCATGTGACAGCATGGCCATAAGGCAGACTGGCAGAGCAGTTCCAACTTCATTTTTTTGTCAAAGCAAGGCATCCCTTTATCCTCTGTGATCCTCTGATTTATGTGCTGGATCTAGCAACGTAGAGAAGTGATGAGTTTTACAACAGAATTTGAATCCAAAGAACCCTGATTTCCACATAAATTACAAGTATAGCAGTTGATTTGGAAGCTGGAATTTCTACTGTGCTATGATTTTGTTGCAATCTTGTTTCAGTCTCTACCACTGCTATTCCTTTCTGAATCCTGAGTGTTTTCCTGACCCCCAAATTCACAGACAATGCTTTAAAGCACACAATCCACTTTTTGAAAGTACCTAAGAAGAAATTAATTTCTCTGTACTCCCTACTAGCATTCTGTATTGAAAAACATCATTATCTTGAAGTTCTATGTGTTTTAAAGCTTAAAAAATAATCCTGATGAGATGCAAGATCACTTTGGTGGGTCTTGAAGATGCTGTTTAAGTCGTGCAAGTAGGGTAGGAACCACAAGAAGCTGAAGAGCTTCCTCTGGCACTGAGAGTGAGGTGCAACTCAGGCAGGATGGAATTCAGCAGTTCAAGAGGAACCACTGCAGCACCTAATGTGAATAGAATTTGAGAAAAAAAATAAAAAAAAAAATCTTAGAGATAATGTCAACCTAATCATATTTCAGATTCTAATATTTGTGTTGCCAAATCTGTTTTTGTTAAAATAAATCAACTGCCTTCTATGACCCTACCCTCTGTCCTAGATATATTCATAAATAATCAGATTTTTCAGATTCTCACTGAAAAAAATGATTGCCAAATAACACCAGTAATAAAAATGATAAATAATAGACCACCTGCAAGGAAAAAAAACCAAAAAATTGAAAAGCCACACATGATGATGCAAAAAGAAACAAAGGGAACATTATAGGAGCTCAACAGGAAGTAGATTACTGCTCTAAATCAAACAGGTTAGAAATCCAAATAGAAAAGGATCCAGTGTAGCACTTTTACCTTCCTCTATGGTATTTCATATCTCACTCTTTGAATTATTTTCATAGTAGATAATTTCTATGTGGATCTGTATTGATTTCTTTCCTTTCCTTATCCTTTTGATCTTTCATCTGCCTAATCTACTTTACATTAAGATAAGTGAATTCCCTCTGCACCATTTGAAAGTAAAGTGTAAAAATTTGCCTTAATCCTGCTCCACTGTGAACAGGTTGTTGACTCTGTTTTCTTGAAGAGCAGATTTGTTCTCCAGAACAATCAGAAGAGCAAGGACCCACATGTGACAAGAACCTGTATTTCTTTCCTTACCTGTGTTGCACCTTTGGTGACCTGCAGGAACGCTGTAGCAGGAATATCACCCACCTCATCTCAGAAATTTTATTTTATGGACTTGGAAGCTAGCTAGGATTGCTGGTTAAAAATAGAGATTCCAAAATTCCAACCTCTATAATTAAATTTTATATAGCAGGAAAACAGTGGAGATTATACCATTCCTCATTTTTACAGCTGTACAAAGTTGGTAAGAATTCCTGTTAAAAACATGGCCTGCAAAAGGTGGGGAACAATCAGGAGGGAGACAGGAGATTTTCTTATTGCAAAGAAAACAATATAGAGGAAAATAAAACAAGAAAAAGGAAATTTGTTATAAGCTTCCTTCTGACCATTCAGAAAGACTAAGTATACTTGAAAACTGGAAACTCCTTTTTTCTAACCACCTAGTGTACTGATTAGGATGTAGGAAAATGTTACAGAATGTTGATTTGTTGACTTAGATTTAAAAAGAACAAAACCAAAATCCAAACTTCCAAATAATCCAGTTACTCAAAAAAACCCATATAAGAGTTCCTTCATTTAACTTTCCCTGAAAATACAAGCCATACATTATTAATTGAGATGGAGTATGAATTACATAATATTAGATCAAATCAAACACTTTAAAAGAACTTCTCTACAAAAGTCAATTAGAAATGATAATTGAATCTTGCAGGCAACCTTTGCTACAATAGTCAGAAACAGGAACAAAATTCAATAAACTGTGGCACCTTTAGCTTGGCAATATTGCAGTAATTCAGAACTACATATTTTGTTTTTCTAGCACAAGCTGTTTCTCTGTAACTAGTCAAAGAGCAAACAAGTATCTGCACACTGTATGTCACTCATTTAATCTGTTTTGATTGTGGAAAACCTCATCAGGAAAGTGAATATATAAGTCATGAAAACACTGGCTGTCATTGAGGGATATGAAATACACGTCGTAAAAATGTTCCATCTGAGTAAGCAGAAGCAAATGTGAGCAAACAAGGTAAAGACACTGCACAGACCATGAAGAAAGTAAACTACAGAGTGGCATAAGCAAAACAGGAAAGTTTTACAAGACATGTAAATGGATAAAATAAAAAAGAGCAATTATGGTTAGATTTGTATAGGTGTTTAGAGTTATATCAAAGCATTTTTCTGTGTCAGAATGAAGAACTGAGGTTAGTAAGACCACTCATGGGCACTGAACAGCAGTAATCCCATGAATAAAGGAAATCTGTCATTCTGTAGGCTCATTAAATATTACTGTGTGTAGTCTTCTTTACATTGCACCTAAAAACCACTAAAGGGGGAACAGTGACAGCTGAGAGACTAAAAAAAACAACCTAACTCAGACCAAAATCACCCTCAAACAAACCAAAACTAATTTTCAGTTGGCGTACTAGACTGTAAATGTAACAGCTTTCATTTAATACTGTAATAAAATAAATAAATAGATAGATAAATAAATAAATAAATAAATAAATAACTCATTCTCCTGCCCAATTAAGTCAATATTCATGATCACTTTACACAATTGCCAGCAAGAATTAAAAATAAACAAATGAAATTTCCTATTGAAAATGATAATTTGCCCTCTCTGGGAAGAATCTGGTAATCAGAACAATAGACAAGTTGCAGAACATTTCATATATCTCAAGCATATAGACAGTTCAAAAGAGGGTCAGGCTATTACAGCCGAATATTGTTTCCCCACAGGACAATAGATATGAACAGCATTTCACAGAACACAAAAGATGAAGTCCTCAGTATAAAGTACTTAGAGTTCAGATTCTGTGGTTCTTATTCATGGGAATAATCCCACTGGATTCAACCCTTAAGTGCTCAGTCATGCAAAACTTCAGGGCTGGTGGTAGCCCTTTCACTTGGCTCCAGAAGGTTTCCCCGGAGTTCAGCCTCATAACTGCACAGTAGAATTGAGAATTACTCCATTTGCATGAGAAAAGGCGTGAAGTTCAAGTTCCAAATGATCCTTTCGCAGTTTCAATGGGTCTGAGGAAGAAAGAGAAAGACATCTGTACCCTCAGAGTTACCTCCCACAGGAGGTACAAGTATTTAAGTTCAAGGTCCACAGATAGTTGACTTGCTCAAGTACAGCAAAATAACATATCTTAGGGTCATATTCAACAAGAGAAACAAGATCTCATTTCACAGCAGTAACAACTTCAACCTGCCAATAACTTAGCTTCAGAAAAGTAATTAGTTAATCAAAGGGGAAAAGTTGTGCACTTCTAAATTCACAGGTGAAATAGGATATTTCAGGATCTGGTTCTTCTATCACATTTAGAAACATTTTTGTTTGTTTCTTTTAATCTACAGTTTAAATACTAAAGCAGAATCTAATGCTAAATCAAATAAAACTCCAGTTTTCTCAGACTATGTAATTTATTCAACTGCCTTTCCTACTCTGGCTATGACTCTGTCAATTAGGATAAGTCTACCAATCTTTAACTTCTGAGAATTAAGGCAAAGGGCCTTTTCTGAAGAAATTAAAAACCCACAATAATTTCTTGTGCTAATACCCATTTCTCAAGTAAAGTGCCAGGCAGAAGATGACAGCGTTTTTTTCTCCTAAATCCTTCACCCACTTGAAATCTTGCCCTTTCTAAGTCAAGGGTTCACTGAAAGCTTAAGTGCCCCATGAAAAGTGAAAAAGCAGAAAGAAACAAGAGCATCACTGACCCAGGTCATTTCAGTCCCTTTGGGAGATGCAGCTTGACCTCTACTCAGAAAGAGAAAGAAACTGAGCCCTGTTTTCCAAACTTGGTATTGTCCCTTTAAAAACAGAGCTTGGATGAGGGAGAAACATCCCCCAAGTGCAGATTTCGGGAAGTGGGAAAGAAGAATAAGAGATGCCTTGCTACCTTTCCAGCACAACCCATCTGTGCAATATGGCATGATTATACAATGTTTCCTCTTGGATCACAGCTACTGGGACTTTTCTCTGAAATCAAAATACACTACCCCTTGCTTCATTTTTGACTGAGCTGCCTTGGAGTCTGTTGTGGTGTGAAGTTTAGGCAGTGAGACTCCTCTCTCTTCACTGCATAAGAGGTCTGTGATAACCTTGACAATTGTAAGATGTTTTCTTATAAAATTAAAGAAAAAAAAAATCACGTTTATTAGGAGAATTTTTAGGCATTTTAGGGGACTGTTAATCCCAGAGCTGATCCTTTTTAGGAGGATATCCTTATTAATAATATCCTTATTTGGAGGATAAGCAAATGTTCAGGTGGTTGGGTACCAAGGTTTCTAAATTCCCTTGTGGTCTTGTGCCCAGCAGAGAAACCTTCAGTGGACAAGAAAGATGTGTAAAAACTGGGTTGGTGAAAGAAATAATTCATATTTACATGAGCCATGGTTAACTATTCATTCACCACAGGAATGGAGAAGCCATCATGCACGCTGTTAACTTAATCTGCTGAGTAGTTTGGGCAGAGTGTCATGGGAAATGTTTCTGTATCTACTTTTCCCCTAAGCATCATGTTCCAGAAGTTAGAGGATACATCAATTCTTATTTTTTTCATTACATTGTCCAAGTTTTCCTCTTTGATGATGTAAATTAGACATACAGAGAAAAATCATATAATTTCAAGTAAAAAAAGATGCATTTCTGAATAACTCTCCCTGTGGATTAGCATACAGAATTCAACAAGGTATGACATTTGTATTTCACCTTAGAGAATAGCTGTTTGATAGCTTCAGGCCTATTATGACCCAAAATCTGCAGTGCTGGCCCATTCAGAACTGCTGATTCAGCCTCAGGAGATTACTTAGAAAAATTTGGTTGTAACTCTGTTATTGGGAAAGTCATCAATTACCTTATTTAACAAAGACCACACCAAAATCTTTATTATTATATCACAATTTTTGTTTTTCTCCCATCTTCTGTTACTGCCTTTTAAATAATTTCTTTTTTTTGGCTCAGTGGGTCTATTCCTTTTTAATTATTACATTGTTTTCTTAAAGTATCCCTGAAATTTGACTGGGACTTTAGAACATAGTAGTAAGTCCTTTATTATAATTTAAAATCACACCAGTGTTTAGATGGAGTTCTCTTTAATGTTCTACTTGAGCTTTCCATTTAATCTGATTCTACCTCCTAAATCTAATTTTAAATCAAAATGATCTTTCATAATGATAAGCTGGGGAAATCCATCCCTCTCTACATGTTGAAGCTTTTATCATCATTTAGAGCTAAGCAGTAAAAGGTTTTCCTTAGATGAAGCTGAAAGCATTTTAAAACATAAAACCTCAACCAAAAACAACAATAAAGGTAATTACTTTTGAGGATAAAATATAGTTTTAGATGCCAAAAAATAAAAAATAAAAAATAAAAAAGCTAAAACATTTCAACTCACAGAGAAGGAGCCAGAAAAAGAGTAAACCAACTCCAAGTATAAAACTTTCATTTACTTAGAGAAACTCTTCTTAAACAAAGAATGTATTTGCCTAATTCAAAACATATGCAAATTTAAAGTCATTTGCCAAATGGTAGAATCTTTTCTTTTTAACATATCTTGTTTATTCTATTATATATGAAATAGTTTACAAAAAATTGGTCTGGTGGATCATCACAGCTTTTCAATTTGAAATAGAAACCTAATACGTGTCCACCTGAACCATCTTCTGCCCCGTCCTTCTCCTGCCCTCATTCATAGAACCCAATTCTTGTATTTAGCAAACATTAAAACTTACCAAAAATAACATAAATTATAATTCCCCTTGCAACAGAACAATCTGAAGATCAGTTTCAATGGATCAGATCATAATGAATGTCTGCTTTTTTAATGACTGGAACATTGAAGGACAAGAGTACTTCACAGCAAACATAAAAAAAGTTATAAACTTTGTTTTCCTGTTTTCCCTCTTAAAATAATATTATTTCCTAGGTTATTTATCTTAAAAGAAGAGCTTTGATGGAATTTTATTTGGTTGAAAATGCTGATTGATCAGCAACAAGTTGGAGCCAATCAAACACACTGAAGCTGATGCTGCTGCACTAAAGAGATCTCAGGAAAACTTCATCCAGTCCACAGAAACAATTACCTAACACAGGGGAGATTTCAGAGCCCTGCATTAACCCCCAGATGGAAACCTCTCTGTGTATGTACTTTATTCTGATGAGTGGAACTCACTGGGAGTGAGAAATTTACTTGTTTGCAGAAGTATTTTTCATACCGAGTTGTTTGAGCACCGTGCCCCTTGCAGTCCTGCCTCTCAGTCTAGCACCTAGCAAACTCTTACCTTTCATTTTCATTCACTGTCCTCAAGCTGATGACATAATGGCACTGCTGGGGGAGTGTCACAGGTGCCAGGTGGCAGATGAGGAGCTGCAGTTTGGGTACAAGAAGGTCACTGGTATTAATTGATATACAAAATTGGATCTGTGCATTTGATGTTTTAAGTTTGATGTACATGTGCTCCCTGATTAATCATCATCTTGAGTGGTTACTGCTGAAGGAAAACTTCAGCTATTCAAACTTTTGATGCTTGCTTCATTTGTAAATATTCATTCTGGCAACCCTGTTTGCTGGGATGCTTGGAGGGGAAAATGACATTCAGGGTGCAAAAATAATTAAATTGACTTCAGTTAAAACTTTAGTGAGTGATTGTAAAGCACCTCTATTAGCATTTGTTCAACTAGAAAGGGAAGTCTAATTTCCATACAAAAGTCTTTCAGATGAAATAACAAATCATGAAAGTTAATACAAAAGAGATACTAAGACTAAAAGGATGATGCATACTCTTTTTTTTTTTAATTAAAAGAGCATTGTGTAATCAAAGCTGAATTCCTTCTTTTGATCAAAGTAAAGTTTTGATTGTTTAATATCAGCATAATTCTACATTTGTGTGATGATTATTTCAAAATTACTACCTTCTATGTGAGAAAAATAGCTGCATACTATTACCATTAACAGCTCTGTATATAAATAGTGTTTTAGAAAAATGAAAAATTAAGATCAAATTTACCACACATTTTCACTTAGACATATGCATTAAAAAATAAAATTAAAATTCCCCATTTTGAAGGATTACTGTACCACAAAATATTTTTCAGAAAAGTAGAATATCTACATCAGTTTCCTTAACATTATGAAAGGACCAGAAAATTTTATAAATCCATCACTTCCTAATTTTTTTTGCAAAAGTTTTGGGGTTTTTTTTACAGACCAACAGGTTGAATTTTTCTTTTTATTACCTCCTGTCTGATGTATGCTACTCACCCAACAGCGAATGCTCACAACAATATGTAGTACAAAAACCAATGTGAAATGTTGTCAGAGCCATAAATAAAACCAAACTATGTTCCAAGAATCAAAGGAAAGCTGAATACAAGATTTATGGAGAAGAATATCACTTAGCCCACAGAAATCTCTATTTTATTGAAGCACAGGCCATAATTCTAAACAAATTCTTTGTATTCTTATGCCTGTGTGTGTATGCAATGTCTGGTTACCTCATTTCTATCAGACTTTTATGGAAAAGCAAAGTTGGATTTTCTTTATGAGAGTGAAGGAACTGAAAAGAAAAAAATTTAAAAAACATGCCACAACTGCTTTTCAGCAAGTAGTTAATAAGAAATAACTAGTGAGTAAATCCTAACAGTAGTCACAGGATATGTTTATCTGCTGTTTTTTGCAGGGATGAGGTTCTCACAAAAAGCTGTTGCAAAAAGCTGAACCAAGAGATGGTCAAAGGCACCAGAAAAAAAGAACATTATGAAACCTTCTAGATAGAAGTGCAGCTCATATCATGTTATAACTGCTCTAGGACACTGACACATTAACTTTTTGCACTTAAACTCTCTAAGCCAGGTCACTATTTAGAGGTTGTCAGTTCAGTAAGTTAAACTGCCAGCTGTGGATTTTGACCAAAATATTTCTAATGCCTCTTCAGCCCTTCCTGCAAGGATGGTGGGGATTTTCTTACAGGCTTTCAGCACAGAAATCCACTATCTACAATAACCACGTTTCTCTCCCACTCTTTGGTACCTCTCCTTATGTCTTGAACTCTAGTGTTTATAAATAGAGACAAGATTGAAAGAAAAAATGAAAATATCAAGGGTGCAGTTCTGAGAAAGGTCCTGCTTTGCAAACAAGAACCTCCCTCCCCAGTAACATGACTGCCAATGAGGAAGTCTAAAGGTTGTGCCTCATGGTTAATTTAAGGCTGGCCACAGGTTGGTCCTAATATTAGCATAGATTTCCTCTTTGAACATGATGTGGGGAAAATGAACAATTGCTAAAGAAATTAGACTTGAATGTCCAGTTTCATCCCTCTCATAAATATTGATATCAATTTCTTGATCCATAAAACTAGTCAAATTATTTTAAAATTTACTTCATTAAATGAACATTCTATTATGACTATAACAAAGAGTTATTTATATTTTTTTCCTGAACATTCCTTGACAAGTCACCTTTCTTTCTCACCTGCTAAAAGCTTCTGGCAGCTCAGTGTCTTACAGAGTGCTGGTTTTAAGAGTTATTCCTCATGTAACTTGTAAGGGTTGTCAGAAGAAGATTTTGACCCTTGCTATCCCATTAAAGATAATTAGTCAACACTGAGCAGCAGCAGCTATAGGTTGTCCCTTTTGCAACCCCATGCATGCCTGGCATTGTATGAGAATCACCCATAACACTCAGACTGTCATTTTCTATGTCATTAGACTTAACTCACACTAGTACTCTCTTAGAAATGATATGAAATAAAATTCTCTGAAAATGTGGTCAAATAAGCAATGCTTCTCTGGAATTTTTGGAGAAAACAAGAAAACAAAAAAAACCCCTAAAACCAAAACCACTCCACCCTAAACCACAAAGCTTCCTCTTCATCCTCAAATCAAGAATTTGAAGCATATGCTCACATTTGAATTCTGGTAAAACAGACATTTATTTTATCCTATTGCAATTTCATGTGAAGTGCACAAGTAGAACTAGAAACCTAAGAGCTCCCTCACGTCTTGGGTGATTCTGAAACTGCACTGTTGTCCCCTCTGAACACTTTTGTGGGCAAACTAAAGCTGAAGTACTGGTAGGAAGGGGGATGGCACAAAATCTGGCATTGAAGGACATCTTCCTTCCAAGATGGGCATTAACCTGATTTGGAAACTCCCTCTACATAAAGAAAATTAATCTTGAATTCCCTGAAGAAGAGGTAAAGCTTGTCCTCTGACATCCAGCTCTAATTTCCAGGCAGGTAAATAAACAGAGTAAAGGTAAACAGCAACTCTGTTAATGCTGACAGCATGTTAGCTGCATAAACTCATTTTTCAGAGGTTATTTGACAGCATCTTTTGAGCTTTAAGAATATTTGTGAAGTCTGAGAAATATGCAGATCTGGCACTGAACTGCTTAAACTCTATAAAGTTCCTTAAAAAAGCAGCTTGAGAACTTGAGGAGTTTTCATGATGCAACACCTAAAAAAACCTTGCAGCTTACATATGGATATATACATTTATATGCAAAGTAAGAAAACCACAGGTCTTTACTTAATATGGGTTTCAGTCCTTCTACAGACTCTTTTCCTCAGTTATTTCTAATTTTATAAGAAACAGACATGGCACTGAACAAAAGCTTTTATCTCAAAAAAGAAAAAAAAATAAATCTTTAAACAGATTCTTTTATTTCATTTCATGCTATTCGTGCTCCCAAATGATTAGCACACTGAACAAACCCAGAAAAAATTAGCTGACACAAAGTAAAGTCATTATGATATGGCTCCTGAATTTTGTGGCTGAGAAATTTCTGTAACTATAAACAGAAATGCACCAAAGCATGATAAAAATATGCAAGCATAAATATTTCAAGATTGCTTGCTGGTCTCCTCTGTCTATCATCCCTTCTTATCCATCAAATATCAGCAGAATTCATCTCCTTTTTAGGGATTCTACCACTCTCTAGGAGATGCTACTTAACTCCAAGGTGTCAGTCACTGGACTTGTATCTGATAAATAAAAACTCCATGGCCTTCAGAGAGTTCTCTGAATAAAAATAGGATCCCTTTCCTATGGAAAAAAAATAGGATTATTACTCTGAACTACTTTGAAGATTTGGCTAGAAACTGATTAAATCTTCCTGAAACAATTTTTTATACGGTAGACAAAAACATTTGATCAATTTATGAAGAAATAGAAATTCCAAAGGCAAGATTAAATATTTCCCCATCACTTAGTTCTTTTTCTGCATTGTTTCAACAGTTAAGCTGTTACATATTTTTCAGCTTGATCTGAAAAAATCCAGAATGAGACATTTTCTGCAATTGAATAAAAGGCAAATGAGATTTCACATTGAATGTTTTGCCAGAATCAATGAAAACCACACCAACGATTTTGTCTTTCAGGATCACTTGGTTTGTGTCATTAGCAATCCTTAAAAGAATAGATTTTGTGTAGCACATTGGCTGTGATCCATATAGTGGAAGAATAGGAATTGAAAATAGCTCTCTATTTAAGAATGCATTAAATTGATTGCAGCCAAGTTCCTTGATCTTTTAGGCACAGGACTGCAATTATAAAAAATTAAATTAGCTAATTAATACATTGGTAGTTTAAATTATGCCCTTCCATAAAGCAGTTGAGACCTCATGGAAGGCAGATGACTGTTCCCTGCACTCATGGTTTTGAAGCTAAACATCTCAATTTCTGGAACAAGGAAAGAGAGTAAAAGCTTGTATCTAAGCCCTGATATCAACAGCCTGAGAAAGGCTGAGAAGGAATCTCTTGCATCAATGTACTGAGCTTCTAAAAGCCCCCAAAGCCAGTACATAGAGTATCTTAATATAGAAGGGGGAGCTGACCTAGAGGAAGGATGCAAATACACAGAAATATCAAAAAAATAAAACGTTCTGGAGGAAGATTTGAACATGATATTCAGCCATGCAATACTTGCAATCTTTGACAGATATACCAAAGAAGCTGTCTCTCTTGGACAATGAGGAATAAAGGTTAAATAGGGAGATTACAGATGCTGTTCAACTTTAGGACCCAGTGGGACATTGGAAAGATGAATATCACACCAAAGAAAAGGCTGACTATTTGTTTTCATGCATAGCAATTTAAAATTCTTATTAATATCATCAATGTCTTTCTGTATTAATTTGGGCTATTATATCAAATAATGCATAATTGTTACTGGACTAATGGTTTGGACTATTAAACTGCTAAAATATTAATTTCTTCATATAATTTTTGATTCCTTGGGTGAGGTGAGTTTTGTCACCAAACTCCTTTGTGCTGTAACTCAGCATTCACCAGTAGTCGAGGAAATCAGAATAACATTGCCTTAATTTCTGCTATTACTACAATTGTATGACAATGGTCAGCATGACAAAGGAAATGGATATGTTCCTTGCTGATCTTTGTAAGTCAAGTTCTGTTTTTTGGAAGGAGGCTTGTTTGGTTTTCTTCTTAGAAATCTTAAAGAGAGGAACAGAGAGGGAAAAGAGTTAGCTGAAGTCTGCTGAAAGAAACTTGGTTTGCTCCACCTAAGTGGGTCTTTCATTCATCTTCTGTATGAAGCAAATGCATCCATTTGGCTTGCTGCTCACCAGTGCTATTATACAGCATGAACAAGAACTGCAGGGTAAGATTTGATTGTTTTCTTCTACTTGTGGACTGACAGCAGACCAAAACTACACATACATAAAATACTTTACAACAGAGTGGCTTTAAAATTTAATAAGACACAGTGAATAGACTGCATACATTATTGAACACATCTAGCCACCCAGGATGCAGGGCACATTGTTAGTGAGGTGATGGAGAGAGGTGGGGAAAAGAGTCAGGTGTTTGCTACTAATAAAAGTAGGTAGCAGTGCCAGTTAGGACAGGCAGAGCTATGGCCATATCTTCATCTCTGACTTAAGGAATTTAAGGATATAATGAAGAAAAAGCATTAAAGTTCTTCAGTCAGCAGAAAATACAACTTTACCAGGCAAAAAACTGAAGGAGACATTGACTATGTGTTGTCTATATACACACACACGTTTATGTTTCATTATACAGGAAACTGGTATCATTCTCCAAAGTGATAAGTTAGACTTCATTTCTAGAATTAAAAGTGTCTTTCTGCCTATGGAGTTCAGGGCCAATTTTGTGGACAGCACCAGCAAGGAATTAGTCATTGACCTTGTACTGTCTTTATTTGGACAGGCTAGTTAGTGATATTGCTCCTAGCAAATGGTTCATCAAGATTTACTAGAAAAGGGAAGATGGGGTGATGATAAGCTTTAATTTAAATTTCTATAAAAAGCACACTTTAGAAAGAATTTATTTAAATTCCTCACAACAGGGCTGTGGAGCACTACAGGAGGTATTACAGAGAAAACACTGCATCTGTACTTGGCAATTCAGAGTACTGACAAAGTGGCAACAGCAGGAATACCTCATTTATGTCATTTTCCTTAACCAAATTGTCTCCCTCAACACAACTCTCTGTCAAGTACTTCACATCTTTAAAGAAAGGGTAGAAAGAAGAAAAATATTTCAAGTAAATTTCTTCCTTGAGGCAGGGTTCCAAAACAGCATTAAAAACCCCCTAAAAAATAAGGTTCCTTCAAGATCTCTTTATTTAATGACCTTTAACAGAAGAACACTGGAATGTGAGAATATCACATTTCATAAAACAAGATTCCCACCAGATCAAACATATCCAGGTTGCTACACTTGTATGTAGTGTAGTACTGGTACTTTACCTTGAATACCTGGAATAGTTCCCTAGAAATACTCGAATTCAAGACTTCTAATGCTATAAGAGACCAACAGATGGCTTAGTCTGACTCAGTGAAATATTAATTTACTCCCTATAGGTCTCCCCCCACCCAACAAGTTAGCCAGTAAAAATACTTCCAGGTAAGTAAATACTGGAGAATGTGTGCTGGAAGCTAATTTTGGGCTTTCAATATATAGGGGTTTCAATTAAAGCCCAATAATCTGTTTTGAATAGAAAAAAATGGCCAAAAGTGTAAATTTTGTTTGTAATGAAATCTAACATTCAAAAAAATTTTAATAGACACAATTAATAATCTTAGTAAACTACCTATGTTCTTACTAAATCAACTGGAAACCAAGAATTTATCAGCAAAATCCCTTATTGAATTACTTTTCAAAATTTTTCAAATCAAGACAGTTTTTTGCTGTTCATAGATAGCTCATTAAGGGTAAAATAAAATAAATTGGTTGCATAAATTATTCATCCCAACTGTTTACACAGCTCTAGCCAAACAGTGATTCTGTTCTAGTATTGTTTTCATTCACAAGCAGTTCACAGATCAATCTGCCCTCTCATAAACCAGTAAATTTTAAACTATGCATGTTCTGATTAACAAATTGTCTATGGCTGTTGAGATGCACACACAGACACAGCTTTTGCAGGACATGCTAGTAATAAATTACCATGATTTAAAACAAATATAGCTTCTAAATTTATTGCTTCTTTAATTGGACACATTTTTTGTTTTAGAAGTAAGTAATTTTATGATCTTCACAGGACTTTCAGAGCTGTGTGGTTACATGTGCACTTGCAAACACACCTGCATTGAGATGTGCAAAACCAAGAGCTGTGCTAACATCTGAGTTCCCCCTTCATCCTCACTAAAAACCTCTCTTCTAGTAACTAGATTCTTCTAGTAATCCTTCAACTCTAAAAATGCTTATTTACTTTCCAGTATTTCAGAAATTTCTAAAAAGGCAATATCTCTTGTTAGAAAATGATATCTAGCCTTTCAACTAGCAAGAAAATAGATATTAATGTTGAAAACTTCACCACAAACAGAAAAGTTTGGTTTGGATCCAGGATTGTAGTGTAGATCTTCCCCATCCCACAATTACCAGAATAACAATCTAAGTTTCAAACTTTCTCTTTGTTTCCAAACATACTCAAATCAGCACAGGTTTTTACTTCTTTTATTAAATATTAGACTAAGGTAAAAAAAAAAAAATGTTTGAATCCATATAATATACCCTTACAAAGGCAGTTAATCATATCATAGCTTCTTATACTTACTAAAATTATCCAAAAACTGTGAAATTTGTTGGAACTGTTTTCCAGAGACACATTGTTTGGATTAATTGAAGCTGTTATTTTCCTGCCATAAGTCACCAGCAAATTGATTGGCTTTACCCAGTGAAGTCCATTCCAGGCCTGAGGCATTAGTGTTTTATGGAAAAGCAACTGGACAGAATTGGACACGATATTTCTTTTTCAGGCAGATTTTAAAACATTAACTGCATATAAAATTGTTCAGAGGAATTTTTTTCAAAGTCCTAAAGAGTAAGAATTTCCTAGTACCAGGTAAGAGCAGCTGAAAGACGGAAATTCACAATAAAACTACTCATCATACAATTTATAACTTAAGCATAAGAATGCTTGAAAAACGTTTTTTGGGCCATTATGTCCAGCTTTTAATATATAGCCCCTCGTATACTCCATGACAAACAAGGCTCACGTTCACAGCATTTTAGAGAGGAAGGCAAAGGTCACACATCCATTTTCTCAGGTATTTCCTTTCTAATAGATTGAATACAAGCAGTGAAGGGGCTATTACTGACTCTTTTGTAAGTTACAGCTAAGGAAATGCAAAATTATGAGTATTTCTCTTGAAGAGAGCCACGGTAAGAAGGGGATTGTGCTACAAAAACCTTGTTGAGAGCATCAATAAGTGGGAGCAAATATCCTACTACAGAATCCTACTACAAATTCCTTGGCAGCCTGCCACACAAGCAGCCAGTTCTGATGGCTGCAAGGAATGAAGTTGAGAAGCAAACAAAAGAGCCTGGATGGGAGCCAGACAAGGCATAAGGGGTACATAAGAGAAATGCACTTCACAGCTGGAAATTGCAAGGGCCAAGTGCCTGTAGAGGGGGCAAAGGCAGCATCCAGGCACAGCATTATCTTCCTTTGGTATTTTACTGATGTCTGGAGAGGCTACCTGGGGCAGAGGCTGGGCGGAGTTCAAGGAATAAAGTAGGTATTTATTAAAAGGCCTTCAAAGGATACACCCTGGGCAGTACAGGAGCCAGGCCAAGGCTCCACCCAAGATGGACACCCGGTCACGAGTGTTCACACTTTTATAAGTTTTGTTCCATTTACACATTGGGTTAATTGTCCAATTTCAGCTTCAGGTTATGAAGTCTCACCCTCCCACATTGCTCTCTTCAGTTTGCTGTTTGTACTTTTTGGGCCTGAAGCTGCAATGCTTCCCTTGGTTCTCAGGCTGAAAAGGGATTGTTCTGTCTGACCAAACTGTGAGGAGAACTTGCTAACACTTTGTATGAAGCTCAGAGTTATACACTAATGCACTACAGAATCTGGCAAATATGAACACTAAAACTTAAGCCATCATCACCATGCCCCAGAAAGTCAGCAGGGATGATTTTCAGGTGTGCCCAAATTGACAATGCAACCATAACACATCACCAGCCCACACAATCTTATCCTGCAGCAAACAATAACCTGAGTGATATCTGAGGGTTGTTCTGCCAGCTCAGGGCTTGTGAGCCAGGGGTTGGTTCTGCTCTTTGGACACAAAAACACTTCTGAGGTTTACATGTGCCCCTTCCAATCAGTGTACACTGTGCCTGGGTTCTGAAGTGGGGGAACATGCTAATGGATGCTGAAGTGCAAGATCACATCAGCTCAGGACTCCTAGAAAAACCTTCCAGAAGTCACTGTTATAATTTTGAGTGATCTTTTTCTGCCAGATTGGAGTAGAATGCTTAGGCACTATTTCTCTAGGTGAGAATGTCTTTAAATAGGAACAAAGTTGCTTCAGCTTACAAAAATATACTCAGAAACTGTAACTATGAGGACTTAACAGTCACTTAAGCGTTTAATGCAGAAAAAGGTTTGTTCAATAACAGTGTCAGGATGTTTATGTCATGACAAAGGCTAAGGAGTGGAAAAAAAACCCAGAAAAAATCCAGGATCAACCCAAACTTCTCTGCTTATCAGATATTTTCTACTACATGTTTTACAATTCTAAACAGGCTTAGTAAAGAAAAAATCTTACAGTTTTGGAAAAGTGATTGCTGAAAATTCTGTCTCTGGGTTCATGATTTTCCCTCAGTATCAACAGTGTGCTGTTACTGTAGCTTTTTCCTTTTTCCCTGAGGAAAACTAAAAGAAAGGGAAAATAATTAATAATTGTTATTAACAATATTAACATTTAAGTAATGCCAATTAACTTTGAGGTTTTGCATATAAAAAGGTGTGATTAGGACCTTTTTCTCATTCAGCAGATGATGGTTGGAGACTTATTTTTGAAGCCAGGGTCAGTAGGGTAACAGCACTTCCTGCACAGAAATAGTTGAATCTTCAGAATGGGGCAGAGAGGACTAATACCTTGATTTCTCAAGCCTTTTCCCTCTATATAGGATGCATTTGGCTTCAAAGAAGTCACACTGATGTAAAATTAGCAAAAGTGAGAGCAAAAAAAGCAGGAATTCTATCTGAAAGATTGCAGATTATTATATTACTCGAGAAATCCCAGAGACATTATAATAATGGAATCCACCATGAGTTACAAAGCAATTCCTTTTTTCTTCTATTAAGGCAGTAAGGGGGAGGGACAGAGAGAAAGACAAAGAATCTGTTCTTGTTTTAGAACTCAACAAGGCTGCAACTCCCTGCACAGGAGCTGAACCAGTCTTGAAGGAACAATGATTTCATTCCTCCAATGACCAAGGCAATGTAAGCAAGCCACATACAGAAATAAATTACCTGGTCTGGAAAAGCATTAATGTGCATTGATTCCTCTTTTCTCATTAAAGAAGATGGAGGGGGAGGGGAAGGACTGAGATGTAACTGAAATTTGGGATGAAAAAGTTTGCTCAGGAAGACAGCCCAAGGTACACTTGACCCCATCTGAGCTGAGTCACAGCCACAATAAAATGCAAACATTTCCTGACTTAGTTCTTTGAACAGAACAAAGCACAAACATTAATGTGTTAATGGTCATCACATATTCAGAGCATGATTTAACTGCAGCAGGTATGTTACACAGAAAACTAGTCACTTTTGAAAGGTGAATTTCATTCATGCTGACTCCCTTCAAGAGTAGTCCCATAAATTTTTGGGCTTTATTTCACTACCTGATAATATCTGAAGTAATTCTGACTAAATCAGGTTCACAATCATTGACCTATGCATGATGTACAGTGTGCTGCTGTAAGCAATTCCATTTTGTGTTTCCTGGTTTTAATTTCATTATTCTTTACATATACTAGGAATTGTGAAATCTTCAATCAAATCTTGAATCTTTAAAAATTTTAAATTGAAAAATCTTTAAAAATTAAACAAAATTAATTTACTATTTTTTTTTCCTGGTGCTGCCCGTTGCTACTGTATTCATTGCTGTCTGATTCACCTACATACCTGCTCCTAGACTTGATGAACAATAATGCCAGGGATATCAGAACTGGGCTCAGAGAATTGTTTTGGACTGTTCAAATTCCCATTCCTTGAGATTATGAAAGGAATCATGCTGTACCTCTGGGAAACATGTTCTGCTTCTTTGTGCTGTATAAAGGTAACATGACTATAAACCAGGCTTCAGAACACCACACAAAA
>NC_031768.1:106830956-106958867 GCF_001522545.3 Parus major
AAGGGAAGGGAAGGGAAGGATAAAGGGAAGGGAAGGATAAAGGAATGCTGTTATTCATATGGGGCAGATGAGCCTCTATGTCAGTTGAAGCCTTTTTTTCCTTCTGCCTTGGTTCTTGTTGCTTGGTTGACATCACTAGATGGAAGATGCATTTGCTTGATCCTACCACGGTCCTGAGCCACTGTTCTCATCAGCTCTGATAAATGGGGGAACTAAAGATAAAAAAGGTTTCAGCATTGTGGATTATTGTCTTAGGTTTAGGTTACAAACTTTGCACTTCCCTGTATGACCTTAAAAACTCATATAATACCTTCCAGGCAAAAACTTAGGGACAAGAGAACAATGGCTGCAATGACCACAAGGTTTAAGCACTCTCCTCTCAACAGCTTTGGGAACAATTCTCACCTCTGCAATTCTAGTAAATGATGCAAGATTTAGTAGGTTGAAAGGCATCCCTTAGTACACAGCAGGCCCTGTTTTATCCCTCAAAATTTATCAGAGCTTGAGGCAGAAATCATCTGGTTTGTCTTCTGAAAAGTATCACATGTAACAGGTAGTAAGAAAGGTTCTACAAGCAGTGTTAATTAACTGGAGGCTGAAACAACATAAAACGCATGTCTAAATATACAAGACAATTTCTCTGGATTGTGAACTCCAGCTCACATTTTGAGACTGAATGCCTGACACTTTTCCTTCCAAATTGTTAATCGCACCACTGGAATGCAATTAGCCACAATTCTAGCGTGCACATGAAGAGGTTTCTGCACAATGGACTGCCATAATTTGATCCTGAGATTTCTGAGGAAAAGAAGGAATCAAACTCTTCCTTAGAAACTAGTTTAGCTTTTTTGGTGGTTTTTTTTTTTTTTTTTTAAACAGAATATTTCTGAAGTTTTGTAAGGGTCATAGATCTTCTACTTAAATTATTGTTTAAAACAGAATTAATGTTCTAAGCAAGGAAATTTACCTTCACCACTGAGCTGGTTTCAGCTGGGGGGTTAAGCCACAACACTCACATCACAGATCCTGCAAAGTAGAATTCAGAAGGTCAGACTTTCATCCTGCAATAGATCTTTCCTTTCATAAGTTCATCAAAGAATATTTTTTTTTCCTCCCTGAAACTAGATTTAAGGTTTCTGTACAATGTATTGTAGTGTTCCCATTCTTCAGATATTTTTAAAGAACTCGATAGGTTTTGGCCAAAACTCCATTTGTCAGAGGCAGCAGGCTCTATTACTTACTGGATATAAGACATTTAATTAGTGTCTTAAAAGAATTATGAGCAACTCAACCCAAGCTGAATAGAGCACTTCCATTTCTATATATAATAGGCCCAAAACTGATGTAGAGTATGGATTAATCTCCCTCATCATATAAAAAATGCTGGTTTTTGCTTTGTGTTTTTATACAGTCTTAATAACTTGGCCATCATGCACATGCACACAAAATACTTAATAGATGTTTAATGGCTAATTCCTTTCCTAACCAAAGTATTAAAGTTATGATGAATACACCAATTTGAACTTGTTCCATTCTCTAATTTGCTCATCTGAAAGAGCTTGAATCATATTCCAAATCCAGTGCTGAAATCTTTATTATTTATTTCAAAGACGTCATTTACTTTGGAATTGGTCACTTCTGCAAAGACTGTGTGAGATGAACTTCTATGAAAGTCATGGTTGGAAACTCAGACAAAATTTCTATAACAGAACCAGATTATTTCAGGGATTCAGAAATAAAGGAACTAAGAGTGCTTGAGGAGTTTTCTGGAGACTTTAGGAGATATTTTGCAAAATCCATCTGCCCACAGCTACATTCTCCATTAACCCCACCTATTCTCCCCATGGTCCAGCAGTATCGGACTCCGTGACTTGCAACAAGTCCCTGGTACTTCTATTCCCAGTCTGCATCCTCAAGCAATGAAAATTAAAATGAAATTTGAGCCTTTCCAGCCTGTTTTTCTTGATTCATCCTGATTCTTGTTAAATTCTTGGTCTTAGCAACCCTCTTGATCACTATTAGTGTTTGCCACTAGTCATGCTGGCCTCCTGTTTGTAGTTTTGTGGTTTCCAGTCACTCTCCCAATCCTCTCCCATATTTTAAAGATCAGTGACATCTTTATCTCCTGGTATCTTCTCAGAGAAGCCACCTGTGTTTGTTAAAAACAAACTTTAGAATAGGCTACCTAAAGTTAAGAAGAAATTATATTAAATATGGTTTGGATCTATCAAGCTCACAATTTGGAAAAGTTTATCTCAAAATATTCAAGGTCTAACAGAAAACTGGGGATTACAGAATGAAATTGAAATTATGTAAGTGAAAGTGCTATTTACAAAATAACAGATTAAATTGCAGGAATGAGAAAAACCCAATATGATTTTGCATATCTGTGCTAGCTGGATTAATACTAAAACTGTGTTCTTTGTTTCACTTAAATACTCATAATTATCTGTGTTTTAAAGTTCAGGTGTTTGAAAGTTTAATATATTTATATATAAATATATATCTATATTTTATATATTGCTTCCTGTCACATAGTTTAGTTACATTCCTGTTTTGGCTTTTTTTTCTGAGATCTATATAAATTGCCAGACATACTTTTTATTATAAAAATTATTTTATGGGAGGGGGGTGCATTTAATATTTACTTAGTAAAATGAAATTTAAATATTTAAAATTAAATTTAAAATTTAAATATTTACTTTGTAGTCTTGATAAATATGTGACAAATAAAGTATTGTGAAGGAATAAAAGCCAATAGAGGAACACCTGCTTAATAAAAATGGAAAATACAATTCAGTATTTATCAATAACTGAGTTACTATTGAGTCATACAGTTTCTCCTCAATATCTTTGAGGAATATAAGAACACTGACATGTATGTAGATGTATATATAAGACCTAAATCAAGAAGGCAAGGCAGCAAATGGAGAAGATACTTTACTTATAATTCTTCTGTAAACAGCAGCTCTCCAAAATGTATGGAGTTCATTTTATATGCCACCTTCTTTATGTTGAGAGAGCTGGGATGATGTGGGGGTCACTAGCATTAGTGAGCAAAATATGGAGAAACTTCAGTCTCTGTTCCTTC
Source organism: Parus major (assembly GCF_001522545.3). Classification (NCBI taxonomy): domain Eukaryota; kingdom Metazoa; phylum Chordata; class Aves; order Passeriformes; family Paridae; genus Parus; species Parus major. Next base: position 106,834,048 of record NC_031768.1, read on the forward strand.
ATAAATTGTTCACTGGGAGTCAGCTATCCTGATTTAAGAAAATGAGCAAAGAAAAGGTAATAAGGTAACATATGGCTTGCTTTTTTCTCTTTTCTTTTTTTTTTATTTCTATTCTAACACTGCTGTATGTATTACCTATAGAAACACATCAGACTCACACTGGCTTTTTCAAATGAAAGACAAGTTTTGCAGCTGACACATAAAAAAAGAAAAAAAAAAGAGCAAAGAAAGCAAGCAGAACTTTCTCTGTGGAGTTTTTTATTTGATTTGGGATATAGTTCTTCTCTTTCAACTAATACAATCCAAACATGTTGATCTTTAAAAGTAGACTATAAAAGCCTGTCTTTTATGGTCACAGGGCAAAATCTATGATAGCACTTACAATTTCGCTCACTGAAGAAAAAAGGATCATTTCCCACTGTTGTGTTTATCCTATTTTGTTTCACCAGTATTGGCAATAATTTTACAGTAAGAAATATATCTGAAACGTAATTCTGTACAAAATGCAGTATAACCACAGTGTCCATATTTGCTTTTCTTATATACCCATATTTTTCTTTCATAAAATAACCTCCAGGCTCCCATATATTTATTTTCAACAATGCTCTCTTAAAAACTGCAGATTTTTGTTGTTGCATTTCCCAAAAAAGTCCTAACTGTGGCTTTGAGCTAGATCTTAGGAACAATAATTTGATTATATCTGATTTTCTAGAAGTTGTGCAGATTGTTGTACAGGTTGTGAAATCTGTGTGTTTTCAGTTACTAAACTGAATCTTCTTCTAGTAAAGCACAAGTGGGTGCATTGTAAGGTACAATAGAACTTTGATGACATAGATGGATGGTAGCAATAAACTGAATTTTGACTTTGGTATTATAGAACTCTGAAATCCTACAATATTCCACCTGGGCATCTCAAGGCACTTCTCAGAATATCAACTTAGCTTCAGAATGTTTCTGTTTTGAATCAAGGAAGCATCATTATAAATAACATTTTACAGGCAAAGAAACTGACAGATTAAAATAATCCAATCCCGAAAAATTTCAGAGAGCTTTTGATTTGGTGGCTTAGAAATGACCAGGTAAGGAGCAGCACTTCCTTACCTGTGTCACTCTGGCTTAGAATCTTAATTTTTACATACCAGCAAAATGATATGTTAACCATCATGAATTTAATGGTGTTTAGCTGCAATGGAGGACATTTCCCCAAAGATATAAAACCACATCGATTTCCACTGTTAATATTTCAGAAAAAGTTTCTCTTGTTAGCCAGGTTAAGAAATGATCAATACTTGACTTGAGCTGTTAGTGAATTTTATATATGCATTCAAATTTGCACAGGCAGGAAGGACCCATTAGCTAGAAAACACAGTGAACCCAGCAAGTTTGAATTAAAAATCATTTATTGCCATCGTACAGAGGCAAGGTCGAAGAGAATTGCTATTTTAGGCAGCCTGCAGTTTTCTTGAAGACAGAGGTGTATATCTGCATAACCTTGTCCTTGTCATCTGCATAACCTTCAGACCTGAGGTGTTTAAGTTTAAATGAATTGGAAAAGATAAATGAAACATGTGTTTAGCGTTCCTTAACCCTCAGCATGCCACAGGACCAGCTGCAGTACTATAATTCAGTTGATCAGAAGAATTTTCATCTTGTTTATCTTCATATACTTACAATCATACAACAAAGCAGCAATAAGGGCTTTTAGACAAGTGAATCTACATTCTTTCATCTTAGCTATCCTGTTCCCATACATTTCTATAAAACAATATTATCAGAGCATGGGCAATATGGTGAGCAGAAATGAACTCTTGTTATTGTGACTTTTTTTTTTCTTCATTTAAAATGGGAAATGTTAATAACAAATTATGTTTCTTAAGAATATACACATCTGCAAAGATTTGCAGACAAAATCTCCAGATCTAAACTTCACCATTGCTACCATAGCTTTGGAACTTCTCTTTAAGTCCACTTTATTCCTTTCAGAAAATAACTAGGTCTCTTTCCTTAGTATACAAAAATAGATCTGTATTGATTTTGCATACAGTTTTTCCCTCCCTCTCCACACCCCCATCAGGCTGGATGAAAACATGTTCTGTTTTAATTAGCTGGTAATCTACTAAGCAAATTGATTTTCAAAATAATTTTTACAATGGCTCAGATATTTTGAGTTGTCTCCAAATAGCAGTTTGGGTAAAAACCAACTCTATAACTCATGACTGCATTAAATGAACTTTACATTTTTCTTATTTTATTTTCTTTTATTTTTAATTGAATGAAGCAATGGTATAACCCTAGAAATATTTCTTACTAAGTTTGCAATCATGCCCTCTTCTAATGCTTTAAAATCAGTCTAATATTTTAGAATTCAGTTGCTGAAAAGATTGAATTGGACAAAGGGTAAAGAAGACACAAGACACATCAGTTCAAACTGTGTCATGATGGGTTAATCAATGGATCCAGTCTTCCTCCTCTATGAAATGGTAAAAGTTAATATACACATGCTGCAGGCTGAGGAATGAATTCTGCCTGCTGCAATCTACTACTGAGCATCATCCAGGTGTTTGCTGAACACATCAGACAGACAGTTTCAAAAATAATACACTTTCACAATATATATTACACCAGTCCCTTTGCTGTGATGATATGTGCTGTGCTAAGCCCTTATCCACAGCGTAGGAGATGCCTTCTCCTGCCAAAACCCAGCAACTTTCAAACAGAGATGAAAGGAAGATATTATTGTGTTTTGTTCCTTAAGCTGCTACAATAAAAATAAAAATTAGAGTATTTGTTTCCTTCCTGTAAAATTATATATATATGTGTGTGTATCTGTCACTGTTACAGAAAGTGATAGATTGTTCCTAAAAATAGGTCATAAATTGAACACTGAGCTTCAGCCTGCATAGCTTAAACTCAGCTAAGCTTTTCTTTCCTGAAAATCAAGCCCATTGTTTTCCTCCTTCAGAAATGCCAATCCACACTCCAACCTATTTTGTGGAACAACATCTGCTGCACAAAATTGAATATAGATCAGCAGATCCAAATATGTTCAGCTCAAGTTGCAGAGATATTTTTTCAAATGGTTACTCTCACTTTGAAAGTTAAGAAAGCAAACTGCTTCTACAAGTAGAAAAGTCTTTATCTCTCTCCTTATCAAGTATTTTTCTTTTTTAAAGAACACTATTTTTCTTAAATCAAATACAGTTTCATAGGCAGCATTAGATAATTTTTAAAGATAATTAAATTTTAAAATTATTTTTAATTTAATTTTTAATGATTAACTGTATTTTCAAATAATCTAATCTCAGTTTTAGGAAACAGGTAATATCTATTATACTAAAAAAATGGATGTTATTATACTACAAATATTTTTGGTTGTTAATCAAAATCTTCATTTTAAAATTTTCTGAGGTAAAGAAGAAGTTATAGGCAATCAATACATTCAAGTGTCATCATATGAAAGTACAAAGTTCTGTAGAGTAACATTCTTTCCTTCCCCTTTCTTGTTTTCCATAATTTTTTACTTTCACTTCTTAGTATAATTAAATTACACTAAAATAAAATTATAAAATATCTAAAAGATGAAATAACATAACTATAAAAAAATAAGTACAATTTGCAAATTATTCTGTATTCTGTATAGTGTGTAACCTGCAATTCACCTAAAAAATACTTATGATAGGGATTGAGTATTGCTTGTTTTTCCTTTTGTGATCAGAATTGAGGGTATCACATTGTTCTTTTGAAATCTGTATAAATCAAACTACTAAATTAAATAATCATGTTCCTTACAGAGTCTTTGTTTCTCCAATAGTCCTGCTTAGAGGAAACATATAACTCATGCTGAAAACAGTAAAAATTAACCTGGTCCTAATTTAATGATCTATCTACTTTCAAATTACTTTTTAGAAAACCACTTCCTACTCTATATTTATTTATATTCCTGATTTGATATAATTCTGAAATCTCTTATAAAAATTTACTGGATCCACCTATACAGAGTCTCTACTAAACAGAAAAATATTATCTGCTTGAGACATTTAAAACAGCATCAGTGTTTTTTGTGCTGCAGATGGAAGTATTATGGATTCAAAAGTATCTCCTGCTTTTATAGCGAGGCAATGGTGTGAAGGGAGAAGTAAATTAAGTTCCCTACCAAATTAATGCAATGGTGAGCTGCTATGGAGATCATTTCAGCTGCCCAAGTAATGTTTCCTATTCTGGAGATTGTGAGGGAGAATGAGAGACTTCTGTGTCAGATCTGTTAACATCCACAGTGCCAAGGAAACCTACTCTCAACTTCTAGTAGCAGACAGAGCCCGAAACAGGCTGGCATGAACAAGCTCACATTCTCAGATGTTCCTCATAGCCCTGCCTGCTTTGTTAGGACTGACATCTGCTCGTGGACTTATTTGGCTTTCTAAATGATCACTCTATGTCTTGCATGTTTGTAACTACAGCTTTTTATAAGAGCAGAACTGGAAATGGAATGGAGCTTTCACGCAGGGCTTGGTTAAATCTGTTTCTATCTGTGTTTTCAAAAGTTCATTTGCTGCCTTCAGTTGCTTGTGATTTCATCCGTCAGTGGGATGTTGCTGTTTGATCCTGTTCTTTCTGTCTTTTTCATGCCTGCTCCAGTTTCGGTGTCCTGAAATTTTGATCTAGATATTTAATTTATACCATAATATCAAAAGGACTGCCACAGTTTAACCCCAGCCTGCAAGCCACTTGCTCACTCCCCACCAGCGGGACTGGGGAGTGAATCAGAAGGGTAAAAGCTGGAAAACCTGAGTGCTGAGATAAAGAGAGTTTAATGGGAAATGCAAAAGCCATGCACACAAGCAAAGCAAAACAGGAATTCATTCACCATTCCCATGACTGAGCCATTCACCATTCCTGTGGGTGTTCAGCCATCTCCAGGAGATCAAGGCCCCATCACACATGATGGCTTGGGAAGACAAATGGCATCACTCCAAATGTGCCCCACTTCCTTCTTCCCCTCACCTTACACAGTGAGCAGGATGTCACAGGGTCTGGAATATCCCTTTGGGCACTTTGGGTCACCTGTCCTGGCTGTGACTCCTCCCAAAACCCCAGGCACCCCCAGCCTCACTGCCAGCATGGCAGTGTATGAGAAACAGAAAAAGCCGTGGCCCTTTGTGAGCCCTGCTCAGCAATAACAGAAACATCTCTGTATTATCAGCCCAGTGTTCAGCACAAATCCAAAACACAGCCCCATACCAGCCACTGTGAAGAAATCCAACTCTACCCCAGCCACACCCAGCACACATAAAAAGAAGTAAGAGAGGGGGAACATGGACACTGAATGAAAAACTAATCCATCAGCACTGAAATACTTTCTGGATACTAAAACTATTTTTCTTCTCTGAGCTTACTAGATATGTCTCTACAGACTCTATGAGTGAACTGGATTGTGTTATAGTCTGGCAGGAAGAACTGCTATCCAAAGATCAACACATCCTTCATCAGTGATAGAAGCAGCTCACAGAACTCTAAATGCACTCAGTGAAACAAAGCTGGAAAACAAGTGCCCAAGTGCTCTCTAGAAAAACCTTACAAAGTAAGTAAATAAAAGCTCCACAGCCCTCTTTAAATTAAGTGGTATATATGTAATTTAGTACTGATGGAAAAGAAGCTGTTTTCAAACTGTGTCCCTATCCTATGCTTATCCACCACTCCACTGGTCAAACTTACCAAACACCACACTGCATAATGGAATGTGGTCAAAAGGGCTTGATTCTTCCTGCACGGATCTCTCTAATCTCTCTAACCGTATTGACCGAGATACACACCTGGCATCTTGTGTTCTGAAACATGTTGTGGCTGCCACTTCTCCTGTTAGCTTTCTGTGTGTCTGGAAATGCCTTTTGAGCATGACTGCATCCTATTCTCTTCATTAAAGTTGTATCTGTATGGCATTCCCTCCCCTAGCTGCAATTATTTAGCCATTTTCTGCCACATCATTTTTGACATAGGGGGCCCTGCTGTCTAAATGAAATTTTAATGAAGGCTTGAGAACGTGCCTGTGCATTGTAGAGCTCCACTGCAGTCCCACAAAGAGCATGAGTTGAATACTCACAGTTAGTGGGTAAGTGTTTTGTTATCACATTTTAAAAGGAACAAATGTTGGCATACGGTGAATACTCTGCCAGCTCCACTTTGCCCAGTACTTTTGCCACTGCCCCACATGCATTTCTGTGCAATTTCTTCCTGCTGTCTCATCTGCTTAAGATGACCAGAATCCCACATGTCAAGAGAAAACTATACAACTTGAATTTTTAACCCAGCCTGAGTACTTCTGCTAACCTTGTCACCGCTGCACTTTGTTTTTTCAAAAAGACAAAACTTCAGTATACAAATAACCCTGTTATCTTCTATTATGCAAACACTGATGTTCTTGTTACTTACCCAGTTGCTATTCAGGGTTTTTTTTGTTAACAGTGCAATCCTAATTTCAACAAATCAAATTGACCCATGATCACTTTGAATTACAACTTGCAGAAGGAAAAAAATCTTCAATTTTTGCCTGTGAGGTCCTGTGCTCCATGTGCATGTACCAACACTGTGCAGTAGAAAGCATTGCCTTCATGGACCTCTTCTTTCTTTGGCCTCAACTTTTCTAACAAGCCCTGTTTTACTCTGTGTAATCCTCCAAATTCATCAAATGAACCATTACACACACAAACAACAGCCACCCTGACACACTGACCAAATCAATCTCCAGGGAATAAAGTGCAGAAGGGGTTCTCTGGGAACCCCCCCATCATGTAATCATGTCACTGAAAATTACACCCCAAGTGGTTTGTTCAGGAGTACTCAACTGAAGCCAAGTGGCAATTTTAATTCTAGCTTTTATCAATTTTTGAGAACTTGATTAAGTTTATATCAAAATATTTCAACAGCCTGGAAAAGTTCTACCATGTCAAAAATAATGTGTTGGTTTTCTCTCATAGCAAAAGTATAGCTGAGCATTTTCTGATGAAAAAGTTCCTTAAAACTTGGAATTAAGTTTTAGAAAACTTGGAATAAAGAAATAAGACTCGCATCAACCCCAAAGGGCTGAAGATTGGCAAAGATGGTATTTTAAATAGAAAGTCCTTGATGATCTTATATGTGACACATCAATATCACTTCTAATTACCTTCAGTTCAGAAATCTGATTTGATGTTGACAATATATGATTTTTGACTGTTTTTTTTTTTAATGCTACCTTTGCTAAGGAAAATGTTTGACAAAATTAGGAAATTTCCAAGAACAATGTAAAAGGCAGCTCTTCTTGCAAGAAAAGAGTCCAGGTAAATATATTCTGGGCAAGGCACAGACTACCAGCAGATATGAACTGCCTGTAGCTTTTAGGAGGAAAAATATCTCCCTTTGAAGTTATCTTTTCTATCATTACACTATTTCAGCTTGTCAATATTCACTATGACAGCAGTTCCAGCAATTTTATGTGATACCTTCAGTGCAGATAAATAACAAGAGATTAACCTACACTCAGTCTGAAAAGAAGAGGAAAAAATATTTGTTAACTAGAACTGACTTGTGACAGACCTTTTATTCTGTTTTCCAAGAGGATAAGGAAACCTATGAATTTATATTTCTTGTGGATTATGAGTGCATAAGATCTTTTTTCTCTTTTGGAACTAGAAGCATTATGCAATAATCACATACTTGATACCATGCAATGAAATAAGGAAACTCTGGGTAAAGCTAAACAAAATGTTCTATGATGACTTTTATACAGATTGAGCCAGTCAAATGTAGAATTAGTTTCCTCTAATTCTGACTACATTAATTTTCAGTAAATAGGCAAGAAAGAAACATGAAAGGATATACAGTTGTTGCCAGTCTGTCTTTAACATTCCATCTCCAGCTTTCACAAAAAGTGGAATTTTACCTTAGACATAAAACACCTTTTTTATACTTTGGGGACATTTTGTGATCCTAGAGATGTATACTTGTGTATTTCCATGTATTTCAAGTTATTAAATGAAATATCTTCTCTAACTCATTCTTTTTTTTGGAAAAGCTTTAAGATGAATAGAGAACTGATCTTATTAAGTTTTCAAGGTCTCACTTTAGCTGTGTACAGCCCATTTTGTTCAATTTTGTAACATAGCAGTGGACAGGTTGTAGCAAGGAAATACACTTTTTCATTCAACATTTATTTATAGACAAATTGGTAGTTTCTCATGTGAGAATCAACATTTTCTGTCCTGCTTGATAATACATCATCAAAATTCAAGCCTGTATAACAAACAAAAAAAAATTCCTAAATTTCTAATTCTTCCCTAAACATTAACTATATTTCTATCTGGGAAAATTCGAATCTTGATGATGCAAGACAAGCTTCAACTAAAATAACTCAGATTCAGTATCTCTTATTTATAGGAATCAATATCAACAGTTTCTCTCTATTACTTCCAGTTCTTTGCTGTAATTTGACCAAGTTCTTCAGTCTTAGAACCTCAGCATCTTCAGGAATTTTCATTCTAGTTCCACTCAAAATTTTAATCCTTACCTCATCTTAAAGGGAAACAACTTCTGCAGCTTTCATCACACACTGCTATAAACACACCTAGTCATTCTTACAGAAAACAATTTCAGTTCTGGGAAATTCCTGCCTAAGGAATTGTCCTTGCTTCTCTCTAAATTCTACTTATCAAAACAACTGCACCATTATTGTCATTATGAACAAGTTTCTTCAGACAGAGCTGTACACTAAAAATAATTCCTAATCTACGGTTACAGATTTGGCAAATCTCTGCAATGGCTTCACAGAATGGCTGGAAGGGGCCTCTGGCAGTCATCTCCCAAGTCTGTCACTTCATTCAGAAGTCTATCAAGTGAGTCAAGAGCCAGAATTACTCTTGAGAAGGTTTCCTCTCAGGTCCTGGGATTCCCAAAGAGCAGTGTTGCCAGCAGTGAGTGAGACAAAGAAGGCCCTCAGTGCTTCTGCCTACTCTATGTCCTGTGTAACCAGATCCCTGGTCTTGTTAACATATCCACATTTTCCCTGTTGTCTTTTCATCACCTGTCTACTTGTAGAAGCCTTTCTTATCATCCTTGATGTCCCCAGCTAGTTTTATTTCCATTTGGGCTTCAGTTTTCCTAATTTCCTCCATGGATGTTTGGATGTTTCTGTATTCCTCCCACATCACCTATCCATACTTCCACTCTTTCTATTCTTCCTTTTTGTCTTCCAGTTTGGCCAGAAGCACCTTGTTTGTCCACAGAGGCCTCCTGGGATTTTTGCATGGCTTCTCATTCCTTGGAAGAGAACTCCTCTGAGCAAATTCACCTACATCCACTCCTGGTAGATTTGGGCTGTAGAAATAACTTGGAACTCTTTCTTTGCCCTAATTCTGGGCATGCTTTTCTTGCTGATCATCTTAACTTAGAGTAACTACTTTTATTTTACCTCTGTTACTTCTCTTGACTCTGAGTCTCATGATTGCCTCCAACACCTGAACTTTTCTAACAGAAACCTTTGTGTAAGCCAAATATATTCCTAAAATGCAATCTAATTTGCTCAAGGGAGGAACTCTTAAGTTTTGTGTAATTCCAAATTCAACTCAGTAAAATTTGCCAGGACTCCTGTGGTTAATTTGGAACACTCTCAGTAAAAATAAAAATAAAAAGTTAGGTTCTAAATTACGTAATATTTAATATTAAGACAACTGAGAAAAGCCTAATAACAGCTCAGAATTTCATCTCAAGGCAGAATTGTACAATGGTTTATATTAACTTTTACAACAACTCTTCCAGCTCCTCTGCCTGTGAACTATCCTTCTGTTTAATGTAGCCTGAGGATTCTAAAATTCCCAGATGTCAACTCCTTGATTACAAGGAAGCAATTAGTAATAGAATGCAAATTTATATTTCTCAAGATGAAGAGATAAAACCCCTATGAGAGTAATTTCTCTGGGCTGCATTTCAGAAGAAGGTACACTTTGAACAACAAAAACCTCTACTGTGAAAAAGCAGTGTAATATCATTAAAGTTATTGCAGATAGTGTTGCTATACTTTAAAATAAATGAATTAATGAAGCTGTGTTTTCATTGTAAAATGGACTTCTAAATAGGAGTAGGCTTTGATAATTTCAATCATGAAATTTGAAATGAAAGTATTTTAAACCTGTAGCTCTTTAGAAATGTAAAATGAAATATTTAGGATAACCTGGTCAATATGTCTTTAGAAATTCTTGCAACTTCATTGCCAGTTGCCATAAATACAAGGGTTAAAATTGGATGACCAGTGCTGCCTATGAGAAATCTGTATTGCCAAAATTAATTCAATTTATTATTTCAGAAAATGTCATTCATGTTTTTGATTTGCAATTGAATGTGCTATCATTACCAGGAAAACTAAACAAAAAAAAAATACCTTTGGCACTGCTGATATTAAAATTTTTATGAAGGATGTAGGAAAAGTGTGAATTAACACCTGTAATAAGTGTGTTATGGAAATGAACTATTTTACAGAGAGCTTTATGTTCTTTTTTTGATAAGAAACTGTTTGATCTACTGAACTGCCTAACTAGGATTTAAAGTTCACCCTGTTTATTAAAGGGTTACAATTTCCTTAACCTCTGATAAACTCCAAATTAACAACTTTAAAGTCTTCTCTATTCAGGGATAGTCTCAGACAAAGTGCTGTGCAAGATACTATAATTTGGGTTTGGTAAGGTTGAGTTTCACTGAGTTTTAGTTCAGGTCCTAACTCCTAATTTCTTCCACTGATTTTGAGATTTGTATTAGATGCAATGTCTTCAGTGCAACTCACAGAAAAACTGTATGTGAGAAATAATATTCAGAAACCCATTTCTGAAACCAAAGATAAAAAAAATAAAAAAAAATAATATTATTTTAAAATCTCTAAAATAGAGGGGAAGAGGATAAGAAAGATTTTAATCTTTCATCTTTAATCTTTCTTTAAAGAGTTTAATTAGAAAAAGAGTTAGTGTTTTTTTATTATCATTACTACTAAAATGGAAAAGAATAGTTCATACTGATAAGGAAGAAACCTGCAAGGAAAGACTTATGTTCAGTTAATTTTCCTATTGTGGTTAAAACTTCAGCTTATTGAGATTTTATTCAAGAGAATGTCTTGTTGGTGCACTCTTACCCTCTCCATCCCACTTGTATATTCAAAATCTCCAAGATTTCTACCTATAAACTTTTTAATGAATTTATAATCTTATCATAACTATAACAATACTTACAATTATTAGACTTTTACATATGGTTTTGTATTGCAGTGTTTCTTGTGTCAGCTTTCAACGTAACACAAGTTGCAAATTTATTTCATGCTTACAGGGTATCTTTTGCATAAATGATCACTGTATCATTAGGTTCCATCACCTAATTATTTCATTCCCTATTTTGTGTTTACTATTATCCACATTATCCATGTGGTTTGTTGAGGTTTCCTTTCTGGTAGTTTAAGGGTGATAAATCAGTCATTGGACTGTGTATTTGTCCACATAGATGTGTAGACAGATTATGCATCAGTGGTGGTGATGATAAATACTTAGTGAGTGACTTCCTGGCTTTTTAATTTCCTTCAACTTTTTATCTACTGTGTGACATTTTACTAGCTCTTTCTTTAGATGATTACTCTATCTCAAAGTCATATTCTTTGAACTGAATAAAAAACAGTTGGAGCTGAGATAGCAGCAAGTGGAGACAAACCTGAGGTAGAGCTGCTCTGAGTAGCTTAGGTAGGATTTGCTCCCATGAAATAATGAAAGTGTCACTGCAGGCCTGTAATTTGCCTCTTCTCTTCTTTCTGGAGTTCAAGTTGTGCCACAGAGGATTTAAGGTGTGTTATCCTAAAGAGAAGCTCGAGCACAACCCTTTTCATGAAGCCTAGGAGAAATTCACTCCAAGCTAAGTGGTGCTTTCAGCTCAGGGGTGCAGAGCTGGAGGGCAAAGCACAGTCTTTACTTCTATCAGCAGCCCTGGCTGGCTGTGGCACTCTGTCAGAGCTGCAAAACAAAAATGCATAGAGGAGGATTAAAGTATAGTTTTCAAAAGGAGATGATAAATAGAGCCTGGAGTGCATTGGCTACCGGAAAATCTTTTAAACTGCTTTAAAGCTTAATCTAGCTGCATTACACCTACATGTAATTAGTCACACTTCCAGCTGCATTACAACACATCCACTTTGCTTTTGTTTTTTGCTGAACAATGGCTTGCTTAATAGTGGTTGCTCACCACCCTGGCTCTTTAAGCTGGACTTGCACAGAGCACTCAGCTCTTGCTTTATGCCTTTCTCTTGTGTGAAATGACAAATGGTTGAGCCAAGAGATCAAGCCTAAGGGCACGGAAGAGGGTGAAAAAAGCAAGTTTATAGCTTTGCACCTCAGGAGAATAGAGTTTGTCCTCTTAAGTTATACTCTTAGGAGAGTCATCTGGGGATAGATAAGGGGCTGGAGGGAGGAGGGATACAAGAAACCTCGCTGGTATTCAAGGACCCCCCTCCACCTACTCTGATAGGATCTTAAATATTGTTGGCTTCTATTAAGTGTACTAAATACTCAAATTAACTCAAAGCAAAACAGTGTCAGAGCCTGGAAGTAAGCTGTGTTAGTTCAAAGGCCCACAGACTGGCATGTTACCCAAATCAGCATGATAATTCAATTTTTTTAATTGCTTAATGAAATTCTTGTCCTCAAATTTCAATGAGGTATTCATACACTGTCTTCAAAATGTGCAAAATGAAAATGACCTGCCTGACACAAACCATTTAGCTGAAGAAAGGACATATCATAAAACCTACTGTTGGCTCCTGCAGTTGCTAAATTAGATTATTTTGATCTCCAGATCCCTTAGAGTGTCTTCTTCTTTTTAATAAAAGCATAACCAGTTGGAAAGGAATAAAACCATAACCTCTATGAATTTCCAACATGAATATGAATTAAGCAGTCTCCTGCTCTCTGCTCCATCTCCCAGTGCAGGGCTGCAGTAGCAAGATTACTAGGCAAGAGACAATCACAGTCTCTTGATATAAAATATTAACCATAACCACTGTACTCATTATTACATGTCATGGAACTGCATCCACAAGTATGCTATGCATTGGTCTCGACCAAGCTTGGATCCTTATTGGATTTGGCATCCAAAACAACCGTGATAACAAATCAAAAGAACTTCGTGACAGAGGTGTTCATTTATTTTTCATTCCCATCTGTTTTAAAACACAAAATATAGCGAATTACAGTCAGCAAGCAGCTAGACAAGTCTCATGAGGTGGGAGTTACAAGTAATCTCCTTCTACATTTATTACAAAGATGAACAGAATAGGTCAATGAAAGTATCTTAAAAAATCCCAAATATTGATAAAAGCTTTTTACAAACAACACTGTGCAAAAAGCTAATTCTGTAAGAATTCAGATTGCAGCAATTTCCCTATCAGATATGCAGAATTTTCAAGAAAGATTTCTTAATTTTCCTAAATAAATCTTCTCTAAAAAGCAATAGATACCTTAAAGTCCTTACACCTATACAATTAAGGCTAAGAAAAGGAAAAATTGTTTTCTAAAAATTGCAGTCCTGAAAATGTGCTGTGAGCTAGCATTTGACTAGAAGTAAAATCCTCAGTTGTCAGAGCTGTATCTTTGCAGAAGTATAGCATTCATATATTCATCAGAGTAATAAAATAAATCATAAATTCAGTTAAGATTTCTTTCTTGCATATTCTTTAAGAGAAATGTTGATGTATATAATGTTTTTTTTGGGTTGTTTGAAAGCTAATTCCTATTTTGATCTCCTACCTAGTCATAGATGTTGTTTAGCTCAAGAACCTTTTCCCTGCCTCATCTTGAACCTCACACAGATGTAGACTCTACTCCTCTCACTTTGTTAGGACAGGCTTATTAGAACATTAATAAAATGCTCAAGACCCTTTACATCCTGGTAGTAAATGTTTTCTAAAGCTGTTCAGATTTGCTCATTCTCCCAGATGAAGTCAGATACGACTGGTCTTGTACATTAACATGTTTAATCTAACAGAAAATGTTAATCCAGTGATAAAATATAGAGAAAAATTATCTCTGTTCTGGAATTATCCACCCCCCCTCTTTTTTTTTTCCTTAAGTAAATAGTGCAGAAGTAGCCCACAGACAGGTAGAGAGCTGAAATTGAAGCAAAAAAAACCCAAACAACAACACAGAAACAAACAAACAAAAAAAACAAACAAAAAACCAAACCTGTGATCACATTAAAAACAAGAATGCACTTGAGGGCACAACATGTAAATAAGAATATTTCAATAACAACCCCTTCACACTTCAAATGGTGTGAAGTTTAAAGAACACTTTGATAAAGGTTAGGGGTGAATAGAGTTATGTAGGCAGAAATATGAGCATGCATCTTCACTGTTCAATTAAGAAGAAATCATGTATCATATGGCATATATTGGAAATCTGCAGACACTTTCTATATTCTGAGCAAAATATATTGCATGGATTTAAGAAACTAAGACACATTCAGGGAAAGAGCTTCCCTTGAAGGGTCAGTAAATACTTTAAACTCACTTTATGAGAGCTGTTTGTCCCTACTGATATTCCTATATACTGAAAGAATTGCTCCAACCCTCCTAAAATGTGACAATTCTCAGACAATACCCACAGAGTGCTGTACAGCAGGACAGGGTGCAATCACTAACATGTTGCCCCTTTTTTTCTGCCCTGAGAATGCCAAAAATAATCACACCCCTACCCTCTGGTCCCCAGGCCATCCCTCCTCTGCCTGCTGTCCTGCCTTGCTGCAGGTGAGCACCTCAGTGCTGTGATGCAGGGCTGAGAGCAAAATTCCATCCTGCACAGGCTTCACCTACATCCCTGGGCATCAGTTCAGCAAATCCTTGTTCTTCTGCATGACTTGAAAGGCAAGTCAGGGCAGAGGCACCACTGTGCAGAGATCTGCTCCCTTCTAGGGGTTCTGGAGGGGAAAAAAAATTAAAATTCCCCCTCCAACTCAATCCTATAAAGGAATGCATCCTTTTCATATGAAAGAGAGAAGTCCAAGTAATTTTTATTTCAATGATGTAAAGTGAAGATCAAATTTTATGTGTGTTTATGTACCAGAGCAGAAAATGATTCCCAGTCATGAAGAATATACTGTAAGTAATCAAGAAATTAAGAGGTTAAAAAAAGTTTAGGTTAGTATGTTTAACTCGTAAATAAAAAAAAACAGATTAAAAAAACAAACCTGCAATTGTTCAGAGTGAAATAATACAGATTCTGCTTTTCTCTAGTTATATAAAATTTAAATGACTCAATTTCTGGTACACACCACTACAGCTTTCCTTTAAGGATCAATTTAGTCAGGAGCTGGGTGACCATATAAGTGTTGGGTAGTTTTAACTCAGAGTATTCTGTCATATTAAAATCACATGGGTAATGAGGAAAGTGCTTGCCATATAACATGTTCTCTGGAAATGAAATTGTCTTCAGTGAGATGAAATTAAAACACTGGGATAGAGCAGAGCACTAGTGGAACTCCAGTTTGCTTTATTAGCCCACTGCTCCTGCTATTTTGAGCACTCTAAATGTCTCTGTGGGAAAAATTATTCCAATTTGGTTTATCTTTTTCTTGGAACTGATAAATGGTACAAAACAGATTCTCATCTAAGAGAAAAATAAATCACGTTTCTGTTAGGTAGATGAGGTTACATAGATTTCTTACAATAAGTTCTTTCTAAAATTAAAGCTCATTTTACATTTTAAATAAATGACGTGATGTGGACAAGTGGTGTGTGTGTGTGTGTTTAAGTATCTAGCATTAATCAGCAGGCATATGAAACTGAGCTGTGGTTAAATGGCAAACATGCATTGTGATCCAAATAATGCTGAGAGCATAATGAGGAAACAACTTTCAGCTCATTTGCCAAACTATGATTATATTTATTTCTATTTCTTACACAGTGTTTTCTGGCAGGGGATGGAAAAGTAAGTGATATCTAATTGCATCAGTAGTTTCAAACCAATAATAAAAATAATGCCAGTTTGCTGCTCATGTCATGTCCACTGTTAAGCCAATTTATTCCTCTTCATAAATCAATTTGTTTTTCAGCGTAGGTGGAATCATTACAAAAGGGTCATCTCCCTAGCATTTGAATTTGCTGACCTTCTGGTTCAGTCATACATTGCTTTTTCACACTGAGAGCCATTTATCTATAAGCAGAAGCTTACATGAGAAAGTTGACTTTTTATTAAAGCTGAGTGAATAATCTGAAAATTATTTATTGAATGCACATTGTGGGGGTTTAGTCCTAATTGATTAACCTGATACTGCTATAATCTGGGAAGAGGATGAAGGAGGACAGGAAATGGACATGTTATGGAATGGACAACATCTGCTCAAGGCCTTCAGCAAAGAAAAGGTCTTAAAATTCTGCTGCCTTCAACATTTGAAAATTGCCTGCAGGTTTCTTCACTGAACCATTCTCAGGCTGGAAAGTTCACACATAAATTCATAGGAAAAAGTATTGTTTTTTCTATATTAAGAAAGACTTGACTCTATCTGACTACTGTTTTCATTTTGTAGTTGCTTATGTTTCTGGTAACACTGGTAAATAGAATTTTTTCCATTTAAACTTGTTCATGACTAATTTTTTAACATTAACTGAACCACTGATTCGTGTCCTTCCCACAATGAAGAACTTAGATGCACATTAGAAGTGCTGCATATTGCAGCAGAATGAATAGTTATTCCGTGTTCTTCACTGCTCCCCCTCCCTTATTATCCACAGGTTAATTATGCTGGCTACCATGCTGCTTTGGGACCCACCAGCACCTGGATGCAAAGTAAATACCGAGTTTCTGATCCCAATCCAATGGAAAATGAGCTGTCTTCTCCCTGGTACTCTCTGAATGACTACCAGAAGCTGTCCCTTTCTGAACATCTCTGTGATCTTTGTCTCTGAGGTTTAGTCCCTTGACATCCATCTTTTGTGAACGAAAGCCCCTAAATAACAGCAGCTGAATACAGATCAGAGGCACTGCTAGCTATACAGTCCATTCTGGTGCCACACCAAGCACAAAATTATTTAAAGCACTTCTAGGAAGGGCTTCAGTATTTAATTAAATGGAAGTTGCTGAATTGCACTGCTTCCTGCAGTGAATGGTGCACACGTGCATAAATATTAATCTCTAATATGGAATGTGGGGCTTTTAAACAAACATGGTCTGTCTGCCTGGATATCAAGAAAATGAAAACAGAGGTATTTCTCTAAAACCATTTTACTCATTAAAAGACAAGACAATAAAATTTCTTCCTTAGTTTTCTGGAATGAAACGTTTCTTTTTACTGTCTGGACTTACACAGCTCCTCGCCAATCAATGTTTATCCCTCAAATCAAAGCCATCTAACTCATCAATGGGTACCTCAGTTAGCACCAAAACTAGCAGCTATTTTACAAGGGCTGCTGGGGTTTTGTGCAGCAGACAGCACACAGATTCCAGCCCAGCCCATTATAGATATTCCATTTGTGCAGCATCCCTTAGGAAACTGTAGGAATGAAGGAGGCTGGTTAAAAATTTAGAAAGACTATGACATAGAATCTCAGTCTAACAACTAACAAATATGTCCTTTGATTTGGGCATCTATTAAAGAAAACCACACTGCTAATCTGCATGCCAGTTCATTGGGACAGGATTTGCAGGTTGACCTGCCCATGAGCCAGTTCTAGTAAAGTTGTGTGTGTTTTCCTTCAGAGGCTATCAATCAGCTCAAATGGTTGCTGTAAGCTCAGGAGGTGTCCTCACATAAGGGTCATTTAAGCACTGTGAAACCCATGAAAACATCTACTTGTGTTAGTTTGAAACCAGCCATTCTACCTGGTCCAAAATATTCCAACTTTTGGCATATACTAAAACCAATCTGCTTTGTTACAGGGCCTGAGAATCAGAAGAAAACACAGTCTTGTCTAACCTATGAGTTAAAGGACTGACTTGGCCTGCAAGAGATTCAGATCCAGTTTCTATGAATAATTCAGAGGAATCTGTATCCAACCCACTCAGATCAGAATCAATGAGATCTTTACTCCCTGCGTTCCAGACCAGTGTCCTAATTTTTGGTGGACAAGCAGAAACCTAGGTTTTGATTCAAAGCATCATATATCAAGTCTATGTGTACCAACTGTTCTTGCTTTTTATTGAAAACAAGAACATTAACTCAAAATAAGATTGTCATTAAATGGAATTTGCCTCTGTTTATTTCATATTCCAATGGTTATTGATTTCTTTCAAGTGAAAGAGCATCAGAATATCTACAGTAGGAAAGGATTATAATTTCAATATAAGAAATAAAACTCACTTTGTATTCCTTTTTCAGCTTGCTCATGAATGCAGCCAAATTTCACACTAATCAGCCCAAGCATTTAACATGCTATATGAAAATTTAAAATGTCTGCTGACTGTAGCAAAAAGAGGAGGAAAAAAAAAAAAAGCAGCTATCTGTAGTAATTAGTCAAGATATAAACATTGCATTAAACTTTGAAGTTCATGCAAGTTTTCATGAGGATGACAAAAGAGATCACTCTAACACCAAAAAATCTTTTCAAGTAATTTTTTTGTAGAACTCACTAGAGACCCACAGCAGTTTTTTTCCTCTTTGGCTCCCTAGTTTTAGTCACTAGACATTACAAATGTGATACAAATACACAAAATGCTAAGGAAAAAATAATTTTTAAAGTGTTAAGGTAAACAAATAAAAACATGCAAAGGGCACAAAAATATACAAAAGCACAGGTGCCAACAGAATTAATCAGAGACTATCTGAAAAATTCCATATGCAAAAGCAATTTGCAAAATCCTCATGCTAGAAACATTTTATTCTGTGTTTAGAGAGAATCTTAATCAAATGATTCATATGCATGCAGACAAATTTTTCCCTTAACCTCATTAAAAATACACGTGTTTCTGTGTGAATATTCTCCCACCCCAGCAAAACAGTGTTAAGAAATTACAGCACAATTTCCCTCTATTGTTTTGTAGTTAGCAAAAGAAAGGGTCATGTTTCTCACTTTGCAGCATTTTCATTTTCAGAATTAGCTATTATAGTCAACTCTGATTAGGGGACTCCTGTCATCAAGTTCTGTGAACTTTGAATTAATAGCATCACTATCTGCATTGTGGTAAACACAATCCAGGCTAAGATACTGCTGTGGCTGGAGTCAGAAGGGATGAGAATGGAGCCCAATAACTTCCAACTTACAGGTGTAATTACACAATATTAGTTAAATTTCTATAATTCTCCAACACCACCTTCATAGTCTTATCACTGGACGTTTTTGATAAGAGAAGACATCCAAATAAGTCACTATCACTCATTTTCCTAAGTAAGTGACTCCAAAGTGATGAAGGCTGATTTATTGGTACTATTAAGGCTGTTTTAAAGTTCAAGCAGGAAGGTGAACAGCTGCAGCAGCAGCAAGAATGTTGCAGAAAAATAGAGCATTATTTGTGCATGGTCTATGCTATAACCTTTCCCTTTATTAGAGAAAACAGCTACTGCAAAAAGAGCCCTGGCAACACACGTTTTAGAAGGCAGAGATCAGCAAACCAATTATCAATCCATCAATTGATCAAAACTAGTCTTGGGAGTAGTTTGCTCTTGGAAATGAAGGCCTATGCAGATGGCAAGCATGTTCATGACTTGCAGAGCATCTGCACAGAATAGATAATTACAAAGTAGAAGACAAGAACACGAAAACAAACTTAAAGAAAATTAGAGCAGGTAAATGTGTACAGAAATTAAATTATTTACTGTTTTACTGCTAGATGAACAGAAATATTAAGTGATGTATATATAGGCTGCATTTGATTTACATTTGCCCTGTAAGGATATTGTGAGGGCAGGAACAGTTGCCTGACTCCATTCATAAGGCAGACTCAAGACTGAAAACCATTTTGAATTAGAACAGTAAATGAAGCTCTGTGTATTGATGATGCTTTAAATAACCATCAGCTGGCTTTGGCTCTGAATAGAAGACATCTCTTAAATTTACTGTAGAACAATGGTTTGATTGTTCTATCCTTTTTCACGGGAGAAGGTCTTAAGGAATTCAAAATTTGGACAATATTAAGGGAAAATTCAAGTTAAGATATAAAAACAGATAAAAAAAAAGCAGAGTTGCCCATCTCCAACACTGCCAAGGCCACAGAAGGAACTTGCCATAAGATAAGCCACCACGTGGGAACTTGAGGGAAATACAAAAGGGAGGCATTTGTGACAGGAAGGCACTAACTCCAGGCCTGGCACAGCAGAGGTTTGGTTAGTGCAGCCTGGTTAACACATCTGGACAAACATTCCCACTGTGGCAAACAGTGGGAGAGGAAAAAACTGCTCATACACACCCTGTGGATACCTGGACCTCTCCCTCTCTCCCCCTCTCTGACCCCTAGTTATTGCATAATAGATGCAAAAAACCACAGCCTAGTGGTTTGAATGTTTTTCAACCTGTATTACATGAATTGATATTTACAATATTTTCTCCTTTAATTCATATTGCTGTAACATCCTCTCTTCTACATGTAACAGGAGTTGAATTTTTTCTAAAAATGACTTTACATCGCAGATAAATTCTAATGATTTTCTGAGGCATATCTGTATCGTCATGGCATTTAACTGCTAAAAATAATCCAATTTAGGCAGTTTGGGTTTGGCCACTTAATTAGCTGGGTATAAGTTAAAAACATCTGTGAAAAGGGCTCTCCCAGAAGGTGGCATTTCCAGAAAGATGGTTCACTCTTAAGCAGGCTGAGGATGCTGCCCTCCCAGACTGCAAAGGAGTTGACCCCATCCTTTGATGTTGTCCCTGCTCAGCTGGGACAGTGTTCATCTGCTATCAGGTACCCACAAGCCAAACCAGGACCTGCACTATTTACATCTGCCCCTTAATTTCCAACAGCCTTACAGCATAACAAGATGCGGTTTGTTGGTTTAGGGCTGTTTTGAGCAGAGAGAGAAGCACAAGACGAGAAAACCTTCAGGAGGACATTTGAAAATCTTGCCCGCTTGCCTCAGCGTTCAGCAGGGCCACAACAAAAAGGTTTTTTTTCCATCTCTTTTGCCAAGACCCTTAACATCCATACATCCATCAGGAAAGGGTAGGCTGTGCCACCACCACAGCTGGGGCAGCTGGGGCACGTAAATTCTGTGCATAAACACCCACGTGGCAGAGTAGGTCACAAAAAAAACACTTTAAAAGCAATAAAGGTACTGTTTTCACCCTTTCCATAGCTTATATAAATCTTCCACAATTAAGTACAATTGCAAATAAATCACCCTGATTAGAAATTTATGCTTTCCATTGTAGTCTATTCACAAGGTCTTAGCTTCATCCACATAGGAAGTGCAAAGGGTCTATTAAACTATTAGGAAAATCATACAGGACAAAGGATAAGCTGATACACATGCTAGAATTTCATAAACATTACATTTTTTGGAATGATTTCTACACAGAATAATTAACAGATTTACTTACAAATCACCATAAAATTCATTGTGAGTCCAGTATAAATTTTCCAAGTAGTTTGTAATATTTTTTGTTACACAAGTGTTCTTTGCAGAAATGCCTAAAATTTATGGAACGTGTCTCTCCTTGATTTAAAACCCTAAAAAACACTCTAAAAGAGCACACTGTCTAGCTAATTTCATCCTATATTCATATTTTCTTTTGTAATATGACATTGAAATTGTTTTCTGATATATATTCACTTTAAAAACCAGCTAATTAAGTCTGCAGCCGTTCCCTAATCATGGCTGTAATTTGTTTTCTGCTAAATTTACCCTTTCTGTTACAGCAATTTGAAAAGATGTTCAACTCTCTTGGACACGACTGCTTTTTTTATGACTTCCTTATACCCAGTTCCTAACAAAGATTATTCCGCATGCTTGCTTATTTTTGAGCACTTCATTAGGCAACTAAAGGGCCATTGGGACCCTCATGTTGCTAAAATTAAGCATAGTCATAGGTCTTTTCAGGATCAGAGCCTGACTAGTTAGATGACAATGTGATTTTTTTTTCTTTTTAACACAGCAGTCATAGATCATACACAGATCTAAGGCAGAGCTAAGGTTAGGCAGATTAATTTATTCAGGGCTCCATTTTGCCAGTTCAATTTTAACACAAAATCTGCTGAATTGTGGGGGATTTTATATGAATCTGGCAGACTTGATGATAGAGTAGGCATTTTGTTTTAAATAAAGGACTGAAATGCTATTTGATTTTGCACTCTAAGTAAGCTATTGGTACTGTGAAACACTATAGATTATCAGATAAGGCTTGCACACAAATTTATGCATTTCTCAATATTTCAGTGCAAAGATTTTTTGGGCATTTTGTTTCTTATGTTCGATAGCTTATTTTGGAAGAATTTTCTCTTGCGTCCTTTAAAGGAGTAGTAAATATTGAAAATTCATCTTTGGATTGTTAATATTCAGAAATAGAGCAAATCACTGACAACATTCCTATAACATTCATTATTTACACGTATCTTCCACCCCAGATGTAATCATAAATGACATAATTTTTTCCATGCCTTAATTGATTATACAAAACACTCCATGTCTATGTGCAATACATAATTAATGTAATTTCAACATATACCTTCTACTCACTACTCTGAAAAGAGAAATAAACACTATTTGCCCTAATTAAAACCATCCAATCATTAATATTTACTTATTAGTGGGAGAAAATGTCACTGGTGGATTAGAGGCACTGCAACACACACCAAGCATGACAATAAAAATGTGTTTGTATATGAAAAATACCCCCTAATAAATAATGCTTTCCTTCCTGGGGAAAGGACTATGAATGGTATATAAATGAGGGTTTGTACCTTCCACCAGACAGAAAAGCCCAAGGTCAAGATGATTAAAAAATGGAACTGAATGTCAGGAGAGAAATCTCCTCATGATAATTCTGGTTGCAAAGTGCTTCAGAGTTCAAGAGTACTTTGGGTTTTATCAGTACAACTCACTCATGCACTAGGTGCACTGGGCTCAGATCACCACTCCTGAACTCACATGAACTCCTGGGAAAACGAAACTTCATAAACACAAGAATTTATAGATGTAGAGTAGAGTATTATACTGATTCGGAAAAAAGGAAAAGAGACTGGGTGATACTCTAATCTATAGATTATGTTATTCTGTATACACAGCCATCAGTGGAATATGTCATGCTTGTTCAAGTAATTTTAATGCTTGAGACCTCGCAGAAAGTGAGTAAAATAACTTTCACCAGGTTAACTCAGAAAAAATATCTGAAAAGTGGCTGTGTAATAAATTTACATACATATATATTATGCTAAAAATCCTGTTTAATTCAAAATTAGTTTTCTTAGCTTGTTCACATTTTTAAAATTTACCACCCTCACAGCTGTTTAAACTGAAGCAGATCTTGAGTACTAACAGCATAAAATACATTTCTAGAAACCCTGTGCTGAAGACACTACCCTTTCTATTCCTTGGTATCTGGTTTTTCCTTCCTCCTCCTCTCACACTTTCCCACGTTTCAGCCTGGAAGACACATTTTTGTGAGCAGGAGAAACCCATCAATTCCATTTGGGATCCTACTGGAGAAACTGCCATAACTGTGAACATATATTGGCAAAGCATACAACTCTAATTTAGTGAGAGAAAATATGAGTGCACTTAGTGAGCATTACAGCCTCAAACACTTTTTTAACTTTGCCCTCTGTGTTGGCTCCTACTAATTTTCCAACTGTGCAGATGATACAATAAATAAAACTATTCTAAAACCTGGTCTCCCAAAGCTTTTATGCTCATCCCTTGCTCTCTAGACTCTTAATTAACACTTTCCCTGAAGCCAGATTTAGACCTTTTTTTCTTTTGAAGCAAGTCTGGTCCTCCTCTCTCTGTGAAAATTCTCAGTCTTATAACTAATAAATGTATTTTCCTTTTAATCCCATTAAGGTGTCTCAAAGATCAATAGTGTGTGTATATCAGATCAATGTATAAGACATTTCCCAGTAAAATTGTCAGATATATTTCTTTTGCAACACTAGCAAAGTAGTCCTGTGGCAACTCAATGCCTTTTCCAGGAAATGGGCCATACATATTGCTAATACATATATTTGTTAACTAAGCATTTAAAAGTGGATTTACAAATTAGCAAGATATTTCTTTGACACCAGAGCTAAATTAGCAGTACCAAAAGGGCCAAAACCCATTACTTTTTCCTTCCAAGTGCTTGCTTCAGCTGAGTTACATATCGATCACGTTTGGTTTTGCATGACTGAGTTTTACTGGCTTTTCCCTGGGTTTATTGGGATATTTCAATACTGCAGAAGCAGCTACAGCTTGATCAGGAGATTACAATCACTATTGCCTGTATGTTTCTCTAATCTGAGAAGAGAAACAGCATGATATATTGCAATACATCCAACCCCATTTCAGGTGGATGATTCTGAAAATGCATACCTAGGAAGCAAGTACCCAGCAATGAGATTTTATAAATGTTATGAAAATCAGGAGAAACTACCTCAATAGCCACAAAGATTGCCAGGGTCACTGGGAATATATTATGCCCGAGGGCAGAGGTCCACCTGTTAAATTAATAGTTCCTGGGTTAAAATAATTAAACTAGACAAAATTAGACTAATTAATCTAGACTAAAACTCAAATGTTTTTCAGTCATTTTCCTCCTCCTGACACAACCCCAGGACTGCCTAAAGTGAAACATTTGAGATTAGTGAAGTTTCTTCCTCAACAACAAGGAGGCTTGCTGCTAGAACCCAATAATGGCAGTGATTTCAGACAAGAGCAGACAGCCATCCCACAGTATAATAATCTCTCATTACAGTTTTATGCATACAAACTAACTACTTTAATTAGGTAAGTACATGGAAATAATGGTGTGCAATTAAATACCATGCCTAATTACAGATATATAACTAATAACTGTGATTCTGGATAAATATGATGTTTGGCATAAATACTTAGACAACATGAGAGAAACAAAGTTCAGTCACTCATTTTGCATATGGATTGAGCCAGTGGTGATGGGTTTCATTTTCTGAAGATCTGACTATTAATCTTTGTTATTTTACATGCTTTTGCATGCATAGCAGTGTATAAAGAGGTTTTACTGTTGAAATTAGTATTTTAAAGGCAGTGAGCCTGATCTGATCAAGAGTCTACTGAAACAGAATAATGTTACCTTTGCTCCCTTTCTCAGAAAACATACAAAGGTGAACTATTTTGTTCCCCTCTGCAACAATTAGCAAAACACTATTTGATTTAAAAATATGATACAATCATGCTCCTATTATAAATCACGGTCCTGAAATAAATTTTAGCTCAGCCCTTTGTGGCCAACTACTTCCTTGACCATTTTCAGTTTTGGTGTACTGGATATCTAGTCCTAGAAAATAATTCTTAATTATTGCCATTATAAAAACAGATTTAAAAAGGAATGGTGATTGCACACCATCTGGAAATGTACTCAAGCTGTCAAAAGAATCTGTGGATAGCTCCAGTATAGAGTATTCAAATTTCAGTAGGAAATCATACTTGGTCAAGCGGGAAGAATTCATTCAGATTCATACATTTTTTAAAATGTATTTGGCATATCAAATGAAGTTCAAAGATACAGTTAAAGAATTTCAGTTTAAGGGATTTTAATAGGATGCATGTTAAATTTATACACTGCATACATTAACAGACAAAAGAAATAAATTAATCAGTCCTGAAAATGCATTCATAAAATGCCAGAACTGTGACAAGTGCAGTAAGGATACAAAAGAATAAGGAAGAAAGGAAAGAAAAGGAGCTTTAAAAGAAAACAAAGAACAAAAGGAAAAAAAAAAAAAAAGAAAAATTAAATTCTGTCTTTCTCCTTGTTTCCTAAGGCACTGATGTTAGAGGAAACTCAGAGTATCACCAACTTCTCTGAGCAATTACAGATCATGAGAGCTCCCCTGCAAACATTCAGCCCCTGCTGGTGCCCGCTGAGGTACCCTGGCCTCTGTGTTTCCAGGCAACAGGGTCTGCAGAGACCCTTGGTGGGGACAAAGTTGGCTTTAAGCAGTCTTCCATGTCTAACAACCTGGCACAGCTTTATTAGCTCAGATAAAAACACAATTAAGCACAGTTACTTGCTCACTAATGTACAGCGAGGAGTGAGAAAATGAGGTTTGTCCTTGCTGCTGGTATTTGGTGCATGCAAGCTGTAAATAACAGGCAATCACACAACCACCATCCTGGAGAGGGGGGAAAATGAAAAAGGAAAAAGATTCTACTTAGGAGCATCATTAGAAGAGAGCATTGTGTACAGAAACTTTTCAGTAACAAGAGATGCAAGTATGCTATAAGCTATGAAATCAAGCAGTAAGAGGGAGGACAATGATTCGTGCAGAAGGCACTGTGGGCTACAGGGCAGGGAAGCCAAAATGAGGTGAACAAGACCTTGCTGGGCTCCTGAAACCAAAATGAGGTGAACAAGACCTTGCTGGGCTCCTGAAACCAAAATGAGGTGAACAAGACCTTGCTGGGCTCCTGAAACCAAAATGAGGTGAACAAGACCTAGCTGGACTCCTGAAACTTGAGCATCAGTAGGATTACACCACTGTGAACCTAAGCAACAATTTTGCTGGTCTGTTGTTCTGGATGTAATAGTGGCTAGAGAAGCAGATTTCTAAGTCATTGACCATTAAGTGTCCTTATTTCAATAAAATTGAGCTTTTGAAGAAAGAAAAGAGTGATGAAAGAAATATCACCAGTTTACTCACAACAGTTATATCTCTGTCTCTATGTTGTCACACCTAAGTGTTCATCTGAGTTTATTCAGCCATCCTAAAGAAACCCAGACGTGGATTTGTTTGTTTTAGCAGTACATTCACAAAGCTGGATGAAAGCTGAAACCAGTTATAGCAAAATATATTCTAAATCTTCATTTTTAGGAAACAAGTATAAATCAATGAGATTTTATAAATTTTCTGAGAAACAGAAGAAACAACATCAATAACTAGAAAGATTACAAGGTTAATAGCATATTTGGGAATTTGTTATACTTTTTCCCCCCCAATAATTTATTGATGTAACTAAAAGAAACATGGAACACCAGCACAGGACACTGTCAGTTCTCAGCAGTGCAAGATTTATTAGTAATCATTTAAATACCTTCTCATTTACTTATTAAAAATTTTCAAAAATAGAAAGGCTGCCCAGCATGGAAATAATAAAAATGTTGATTATATATAATGTGTATTAAACTCAATTTCAGATAAGTACAATAAATAAAAGCCTCATAATGGTCTGCTCTGAATAAAATACATGTCATAAAATAATGCAAGCCTATTAGCTTTGTAAATATTGCTTCTCAGGTGAAACAACCTGGCTTTTTTCATGGCAGTGCTCTCTAAATCAAAGTATTTGTAACAGAATTTGTACTGACATTTTGAAACTAAGTGTTATGGGTTGGGGATAAATATACCCTGCTTAAATAAACTCATGAAAATATTTTGCTAAAAGCTGACACAACCACATTTCTAAATTCATGTCAACATCTCTACAGCATTGCTGAAATCAGGGAGGTTATGCTGGAAAACTTTCTGCCTTTGTTGTACTTTTCATTGGACAGCTGCTAATAAAGCATCAGGAAAAGGATGAAGCATTGCCAGCAGGTCAAGGGAGATGATCCTGCCCCTCTACTCAGCCCTAGTGAGGCCTCTCCTCGAGTGCTGTGCCCAGTTCTGAGCTTCTCAGTACAAGAGAGACACAGAGCTCCTGGAGCAGATCCAATGGGGGGCTCCAAAGATGATGAAGGGACTGGAACATCTCTCTTAGGAGGAAGGGCTGAGGGAGCTGGGCCTGTCCAGCCTGGAGAAGAGATGACCGAGAGGGAATCTCCTCAATGTCTGTCAGTATCTGAAGGGAGGCATCAGGAGGCTGGAACAAGGCTCTGCTCCGTGGCACTGAGCAATAGGACAGGACCAGGAATAGATGCCCACGAAGTTCCACCTGAATGTGAGGAAGAACTTCTTTACCGTGCACTGGAACAGGCTGCCCAGGGAGGGTGGGGAATCTCCCTTACTGGAAATGTTCAACAACATGTCCAGAGGACACAATCCAGTGCCATGTGCTCTGGGATGGTCCTGCCTGAGGAGGGAGGCTGGACCAGATGACCCACTGTGGTCTGTAACTATGATTCTGTAACTATGTCCCTGTGTTGTGCCCCTACAGTCTGGCCGTCATTATGAATTTCATTTCTCCTTAGATCATTATTATTTCATCAGGAGGCAGAAAATTTTTCTCAGGGTCATGTTTTTGTGCGGTAGGTACTTTGAAAAGCAGCACAAATATTTTCCCTGTGTCAGTAACACACTCATTGCAGACACTCAGACCCTGTTAAAGGCAGTTCAAACTCACTCTAAGTCACAAAGGCACTACACAACCCTTTGTAGCTGTGCAGAGATGTTCCAACAGCCTTTGCCTTTAGAGGTCCCACAAGTGGACATAAGCAAGAACTAATTTAATATTTAACTGAAGCAAAAATTCTTACAGGGTCAGAGGGAGGAAGTCAGTCTCACCAGTTCCCTTGCTATTGCTGTACAAGAGGAAGCTGTGAGTTTCTAGAACAATGTGATAAACCTGGAAGGAAATAAAAAGAGAGGCAGGGCCCTTGGTGGAAAGAAAGGACTGTAGAGGCTAAAGTGGCACACAAGAAGAAAAGAGACGAGCTGTAAAATGAGGAGCTAGAAGTCTTTGTAGAGAACCCTCCCTGATGACCAGCAAACACCTCTGAGGCCGTGTAGCAAATAACAGCTGAAGCCCATAGTCATAAATTCTTGTGTATTATATCAGGCAGTGCATATTGTTCTGTGTAGCTGAAGAAACTCATCTTAACTGGTTACCTGAATAGGGAAGTGGTGCAATGACACTGTAAAAGGAAATATTGGGCACCTCAAATTACTACAAAAAATAAAAGCTGGCTTACTTGAGCCATAATCTCTCTGTGTTAATATTCACTTTTTTAAGACAAAAGGCAAAGCAGTTGCTTAACCTGACATGCTATTGTTTAGCTATTTACATAAACCACTGCGAATCCTTCAGATGGTGATGATAAACACCAAAGAAACCCCCTGAGGGAAATTAATAATTCTGTATAAAGTGCAGCAATTCGATGGTGTGTAAAAAAGACACAGCGCCACTACTTAATGAGGAGCATAATGAAGAATCATTTAGTAGTTCCCCATTTAGTAAATGCTCTCTCCCCTGTGCAGTGGTGAGTGCTAAGGTTTCATAGACAGGTTTACAGTAAATTATTATGTAATTAATGGCCACAGCAATGAATAACAAAAATGACACCACAAGAGAAATGAATGGTGACTTTAATTATGGCTTCTTTCTAACTTTTGCGTTTGACTTCAAAACCTGAAGGTTCCTGTTCTAGGACTTTACATGTAAATGCTAAATCATTATTTAAAATATTTGGCCTAGCACTAAGAACAAGCCCAGAGAGTATATACATATTTTGGATTAATGTATATATTTGTAGCATACTTGTACCATACCCAGTTTTACACAGCAGAGACAGAAAAGTATTTAGAATTCAACTGGGCTTAAGAGGAAGAATTATGCTTTAAGGATTGTACTTACCATCATACACTCTTCAGTCAGTAAATGACCTTTAAGTGCTTATTTTTTTTTCCTTTAGAGAAAACTTTAAGATGGCATAACCATGTCTTGAATAAAAATATTTAATAGCTATATTTTTTTCTTAGGTATCCCCACTGGGCCCAGAAATAAAGTTTGTGTAAAGAGCATACACCAGCTCTTCTTCTGTAATTTATGGACTCTCTGTGTGTTTCAGTTGGATGGGAAAGCTCAGTGGTGAAAACAGACCAGGGGCATGGGTTAATACAGCATAAAAGTACAGGCAGACTGTGAGAAAAACATTACATTTGAGGTATATGAAAGCAGAGACCTGGGTGAGTACATACTACTTTTGTGTGCCATAAATAACACAATTTATTTTTTAAGAATCGCAAGATTTTTGTTTGATTTGGTTTAGTTGGGTTTTTTTCCCTCTGCAATAAAACTTCCTGTGCATGTGTTGATCAGAAAAGTAGATGGCCCATCAATTGTGCTGACAGGGTTACTGCTTTTTACAGCTCTTTCCCATTAGCTTTTTTCAGAGTCCTGCAGGAACACCCATATAAGATGTGGTGTTATCAAATGTTTTCAGTGGAAGCATGTTAGTCTGCTTTACAGTATCTTATATACAGAAATGATTTAACAAGATCACAACACTTTCTGACTGAAATTTCTCGGATAATGAGTTATGTACATTAATATAAAATTCACTGTTTTACACGAATTCCCACTTTGCTTATTGTCCTTTGGTTTAGAAGTAAAGACAAGGAAAACAAGCTAAAAAGTAAAAGTAAACTACATTTCATTCTTTTTCTTACTTAAATTGAATATTGACAATTTTCTTCTCATTCTCCTACTTGATAGTACAAGTTATAGAACATTTTCATAAAATTCAATGAGTTTAATTCTTTTTCTGTGGGGGGCATTTTTAGTTGGTACAATTCTTCTCTAAGTCCAAATTTTTGAGCTTACTAGACAAATTGCAATAAATATCCCAAACATCTGAAGAAGAGATAAGCTGTTCTATCTCTATCCAACTATTTTTTTTTTAAATAAGAAAACTTCCTCCCATGCACACAACCAAAAACATTTAGTTTGGGAATCAGCTTTCTTAACTCCTCTTATATGCCAAAACACAGTCTCGGTTAACAGTGACCTCAAAAAAATTGTCTGGTCCAACTTCATGGGAAAAGGAATGTAAATGAGATTATCTGCCCATCTGCAGCTTGGAAACCTCCAGCAATGAGGATTTATCCATGTCCCTGAAGTGGTTGTTCCAGTGGATGAATTCTTACTGCAAAAAATTTATTTCTTGTGTTGAGACAAAATCTCTCCTTGATGCAACTCATGCACATCACTCCTTGTCTTCATGAAGACTCCACCAGCTTTCCATCTGCCTTTCAAGTACAAGAAAACCATGATGAGGTATTCCCAAGTCTCTTCAAACAGCAAACCTAACGCTTTCCTCACTGTGCAGGTTACCTCACTTCTTTGTTCATACACTTTAAAATTTAAATATCTGCTTGGTTTTGAGTCATTTGATTTTAGATATTCATCTGCAAACTTCAGCCACATGTTGCTACAAAAAACTAATAGCCACTGGTTACTCGTTGCCATGTTATTTAAGGACAGTTTCCTTTGCTGTTGTACACTATATATCCCTGCTAGCTCAGCTGCTGCTAGCACCACACAGATCTATAACTTCACTCGGGATTTATGGAGGGAATGAGACAATGAAACACCAGTAAAATACCAAATATGAATGTCCATTGAAATGAAACTGAAAAACCTGACAAAAGAAAGAATGTTTCCTTGTTAAAAAAAAAAGTCTTTTTGTCAATCAAGTCTCAAATGCAAACTCTTCAGATGACACTTGTCACTCCAGAATCGTCCATCAAAAACATCCATTTTTGACCCAAGAGAACACTGTCTTCATCAAGCAGACAAATCCTTCTTATTTCACTTTTCACTTACTTTTTTTTTTCCCCCATTAAATAATACATTTGGTCTAAAATGGATCATTTTCCCTTTAAAGATAGGAGGATTATTAATCAGCTGGTAGTAGATCATGAGACTTCTTATTTTTTTTTAATAATTTTACATTTTATAGACCAGAAATAAATGAAGAGGAAATACATCAATGTGTTGAACTAGAATCAGGTATATATATATATATACAGTCACAACACTTTCACACCTAAATTCGTATTCTTATTCACTGTCAGTTACAGACATTGGCACAAATGGACCTGATGTTAGCAACAGATCAGAACAGACAGGAAACTTTGGAAAAATGAAGTCAGAGATAAGTAGCAGGTGCAGAGAGAAAGCAAAGCAAGGCCTTCCTTCTCCAGACATCTGCTGGTAGAAGAACCATGGAGAAGACAACTAATGGAGATGGTGGATCACGAACTCTGCAGGAAAAATCAGCTGGTTATGGCATGTACACCAGCCTTAATATCACACATAAAGATAAAAAGTTCTTTTTAGATATAACAGACTGATATTTATGTACTGTTGTAGGTTATTCTTTTTGAGATTATCCAAAGGTTTGGAGAAATGAACATTACTTTCAGATAGCTAAGGGTATGACCATTCAAGGACTTTGAACTCTGTGGTTATGGTTTGTCCTAATTTGTTCTTCTGAGGGCAAAATTTGTTCTTCTGAGGGCAATTTGTTCTTCTCCAAGGGCAAAATTTCTTGGATTGTTTCTTGTAATTACAAATTAATTTATGAAATTCTTCCATTATAGTAGCCGGCCAAACACTTAAATACTATAAATCACTTTCATGATCCAATGTTCCCTTATTTTTCTATTTTGGTCCCCCCAAGGAAAAGGTTTCTGATGTAAAGGAGTTTTGTCTACCTTGCCTTCACCATATATTTTTACTCCCATGAAACAATAGCTAATTTTCCTCCATGAATTAATACCTTCACTACTGACCTGTCACTATGGAGGCACTTGATTAATGCTTAACATCTTAAGCTGCTCTAGTTTGGAGGAGCTCTCTAGGTCTATATTTGGCATAGAAATCCCCTGCCAATTTCCAACCTGCTAAATATTTCATGTTGTTACACACCTGTACTGAATATCAGGTGCATTGGCCTATTTGCTCTGCACACAAATGCCACTCTCATAAAAACATTTTAGATTTACTAAAATACCCCAATAACTTGAAGACTATTAAGAGTTTTATTTTGTATCTTCACTAAGAATTTCTTTCTCAACACTGAAATAGTAAATTACACGTGAATACAGAATTAGAAAAGTTAAAATAAAACATATGTAAAAGAAGAAAAGTCCTAAAATTAGTATTTTTGGAATAACAACTTTAATGTGAAATTATATTCCAATCACATATATTTTGTGGCATGTATTAGGAAAAAGTTTGACATTTTAATATTTTGGTGGTGGAGCTCTTAGAAATACCTGAAATGGATATATTTAATGTGGTAGATGTGGAGAAGTAGGAAATACTGCATGTAGCACAGTCACCCTTCCATTAACAGGATTGAATTTTCTTTTTTTTTTTAATTTTTCATTTTGTGATTCACAGCCCCTTTAGAATTTGTTCCTAATAAATTTTCACTTCTCTGCAACCTGCAATAATAATTTGTATGTTTAGATAGGTATTCAAAATCCATTAAAACATTTCATTTCAGACAAAGGATCCAACATTAAGGACTCATTCGGGCTTATAAACATCTTAAACCAGGAAAGATTTATTTTCAGGATTTGTTGTGAGATTTACTGTCCTTTACAAATAGGTCTGTGATATGTTTTCAGGATGAAAAAATGAACTAAAGCAATGTACCTCAGCAGAAGAATACAAAATTCTGCCTCTAGCTGTATAAGTACCTAAGAATTACCCACATTTGGCCATTGATGTAAAAACAAACAAAAACAAACAAACCAAAAAATAGAAAAAAGAACAAAAAACACAGAAACAGCAACAACAATAAAAACCAAAAATCAAAACAAAAACAACCAACCAACCATAAAACCCAGAAAAAGCCCCCAAAACCAAACCAAACCAAAAAAACACACACTCCCACCCTCCCACCCACAAATAAAACCCCCTCAGATTAGTCTTTATTTAGAATATTTTTTGAAAATATCCTCCTTGATTTGTGGAAAATTAGTATCTAGACTTATTTTGAAGAGAATATCTAGAGTTTACTGGGAATGAACTCTGCCAGTGCCTCACCCATGTATTTAAAATTTCATTGTTCATTAAAACTCCAGTGAGAAATCTGAAGAAGCAATTTTTGTGTCCAAAGAATAGACATTGCAAGGTGAGAGAAGAAAAACTGGTGAGTTTAGACCAAGTAGGTGCTTTTTTAATATGCAGACATTATGCACTGCCAAAATTTGAAACTTCCCAGAAGGAGAGAGTGACTGATATATAAAACTATTGCCTTTTTTCCAAACATATCCACTCCTAAAGGAAGCCTGCCTGGAGCCCTACACAGCTGAGCTTGTTTATTAATGCAATCTTTGTATGACAAATTAGGTCAGCTGCATAAATTATTGAACAACCTCGCATTAGCTGAAGTGATAAGAGTTTGCAATAAGCAGATGAAAGTTGTTGTTTTTTATTGTTTTTTTTTTTCCCCAAGGTGCTTTTTGTACCTTTCCTGGTGAGTGGCTAATATTTGTATTCACCTCACAGAACTTGTATGATGGCATGTATAAAATATCCTCAATTTCCATCTGAAACCTACTAAACTGTCCAAGAGTTTATCATTGTTTCAGCTGAAATCATTCCTGTAGGTATCTGCCTTGTCTCTTCTGAGGTTGCTGTGCAGCAAGAGAAGCTGTAGTGCCCCCTATTATCAAATAGCTATCACTGTTCTTTTTAATTTAAAAAAAAATCCAGAACATCCATTCAGTGATCTTCAGCAAATACCTACATACATTTTATCACATTCATACTGCAAAAAAAACATTCACACAAGAAAAAATAAAAAATAGATTAGTAAGACCATCAGTGATTGGTTAAATGCTTGGGACTTTCCACAGGGGTTTGCTTTTTTAAAAAGAAAACTTTTTTTTGGTGCCTTGAGCATCAGTCATAGTTTTAAATTGCAAATTTCTCTTTCAATCCCCCTCTTAGAGAAAGGACACACAGATACCAAGATCTTAAAACTTGTTTAATTGATAACTGACCTGTAACTAACTCCAAAGCAGTTCCTCTTCTCCAGAAGAGAAAATAACGGCAATAAAACTGAAATGTCACATAAACATCACGATAAATGTGTTTTGTGACACCTTTTTGTTGCAATGTCTAATAGATCAGGTGCAAGTTTTTGATTGGTAGCACCTTGCAACAAAAGCCAAAGGAATTTAAGAGCTTTGTAACTTACCTCCAACAGAGAATAGTGGCAGATTAGAGAACTTATAAAAACAAAACTAGAAATATCCTCCAACCACTACAAGCACAAACTCATTTCAGCTGCCAGAGAATAATTTAAAAAAAAGAAAATTTAAGCAAAAATTAAGCTCAACACAAGCATACAGTCAAGGTTGAGCACCAAGTGTCTCTGCTTTCTTGATGGGCAGACCCATGTCGACCAGTGCTCTTCATGTCACCAACACAACAGGATTCACAATCATTCTTGGCAAAGAGCAAGAACACAAAGAACTCCAAATCCCAAACCTAAACAAGAAGGAATGAATTCAGGTAAGAGACATTTGCATGTAGGTATTTTGACAGCAGGTTTTCATCAGTAACAGTGGATTCAGTGTTCTGAGGGATCCTCTCAGAACTGATCTTGCTGGCTAGGGGTACACTCAGAGCTGAAAGGGTAAGCACTGCAGATATGTGTGAAAAGGAGGCATAGAAAAACCATCAAAGCAAAACAAAGAAGAGGTTTTTCCATGTTTGCTTCTGGTCTCTGCATAAAGCAGTTCCCTCCTTCCCCAGGAATGAACACTCAAAACCAACTTAAACATTTGTGTGATGAATAATGAGTTATAGTTTGCTTTGTACCTATTTCAAGCAGACTGTGAGAACTGTTCAAACTTCGACCCAGCTGTCCTCTGTTGGGAAGTTGTTTTCAACAACTGGGAAGGTTCTGTAGTTCCACAGCAGATTTTTCAATGTATTGCACTGTATGAACAAAGAGAGCTTTCAAAATACCAAATCCAGGCTGGTAATTTTATCTCCAATACTCCCTCTTGATGTCCAGCTCCCCTGTAAGTGTACACGTGGGGCTGTGATCACAGGACAATGCTGCCACACACAAAGCAGCAATGTGATGCTCTCCAGCACTTCAGGGCTGACATTTCAGCGAGTTTGACCAGATTCTCATTGTACATCGGTAAATCTATGCAAAACATTGTTTTCCCATGTTGCTGTTTCTCACTGATGAGCTTGGAGCTCATGAAAAATCACCTCATGAAAAATTCACTAATGAAAACTGCGGTTTCCAAGAGGCATTCAGGAAAAATGATCCAGGCAAGCCTGTATCATGTGTTTCTATGCAAGGACAAATACTCTGAGCAAGGCAATCAAAGTAAAACAAGATCTTCCACTTTTTAAAAAGCCAAGTAACAGATATATTATTTAGAATAAACTCAACAGAATGAGATCAGCAGAAATAAGTTCTCTTAGAGGTAGAATCTCACTCAAACGCTTCTAGCTACCATTCCTATGAGGAATATGCTTTCAGACAGATGCATTGCATACAGCAACTTTAAAAGAAAATACTGTGCTTGAATTTGTGTTACCACAGAATATAAAGTTTGGGTCCCTGGAAAATATATACAGCTTCACTGTTTTCATCCTAACCATGCTGTTTTTCAGAAATCTCTCATCCCTGAGCCATGTGCTGCATTATCCATGTACCCAAAAACTCAGAGAAAGAACTTCTGTTCTATTCTGAGCCAATAGCCGAGACTACACTGATTTCAATTGTTAAATTAATTTTTTGATCAATTTAATTTTTAAATCAACTCTTACTCCCCAATAGAAAATTTATTAAAATTTGTCTGAAATTACAAATCACAGCTTCATTTGGTCAGGTAAATTTGTAATTGTCTTCCTCTTTTTTTGAGGTACTTCAAATGTAAAGGTTTTAATCCATATATTCCATTTTTGTTACTATTATACAATAGCTTTTTACAGATGTTTGACATCCATTTTTAACTGATATTCCCATCTACCTTTAAAATTCATATGGAAAAGAAAAATATTCCTTAAACTGTACAGGTACTCTTTTTAAGAGTGGTGGTGTGTTTTTTAACTTTGCTTGGCTTCTTTTTTTTTGGTTTTAACTGGTTTTCAGTGTTTAATATTAACAGTGTTAATAGAAAACTAAACTATTTCTATTCAGAACTAATTAATTTCTTCAAATTGGATAATAATTTAATGCAGATTATAATGTGCATCTTATTATGTTTTGGGCTTGTTCTCTAAACTTTCTCCTGTCACCTTTAAAACAAATGAACAAACAACAGAGTAAACATTAAACATTAAACCAGAGTTTACCACAGATATATAATAAGTCCCCTTCATCTCTTCCCTACATATAAAGTTCAGAAAGTATGCTCTTTCATTTCAAAACTTAAAGCAGATTTCTCCACAATAGCCATTCCTGTCAAGGTCCAAACATTTTATTCTTCATTTGGTCACCTCAGTAAATCCACCTATCATAAATCCTTCATATGACCAAGATGGCAAGAAGAGACAAATAATGGAAGACTGCACTGAGGTTTTAAATTTATGTCAGAATGAAGCATTGACCAAAAGATTTCCCATTTTGGTTTTCTGGGTTTTTTTTGTAATGTCATTCAAGTCTCTGGTTTTGAAATAAAGCAAAAGCCCCTCTTTTTGATATCAATTAATTCAATTTGTCATTCATTCAAGTTAAACAGAATTATATTAACTCCTTCACAAATTTAAAACACAGATTTAAAAATATAACTAGACCTAAATAGATATATCACCATTTGGGGGTCCTTGGGGTGTTTTTGTTTCATAGGAAAGGAATCTGATGCCATCTTCAAAGTGAAACTGCCTTTTCCTTTAAAAAAAAAAGGTGTACTTGATGATCTTAAAGGTCTTTTTCAACATTAGTGATTCTATGATTCTGTGGTTCTATGATTAACATAAGCCAATGCTATTTATATGAGCTAATTATAAAGTCTGACCTTCAGACTTCTACTTGGCTGTAGTATTCACTATACAACACTGTCTGCACATAGAAGAGAAGCAGAAGACACAGGCAACCTTATACATGTTCTTGTTAATCTGCAACAAGTCAGGAAGGCCAGGAGAGGCTGGAAATTTTACTGGAGCCAAACAGAGCTGAGGGAAAGGGCCTGATTCTTTTAGACTATCTCACTGGGCTTGGAAAACACATTTATTGCAAAACTAAGGAAAAAACCTACAGTAGTTCTGGTCCAACAAACTGATCAACATGGGCATCAGTAATGCACAACCCTCCCAGGGTCCACGGGGTTTTGGGTGAGCAGAAGCCTTGACTGCACCAATTGGGGAGGAAGACTCCCTGTACACCACTCACCCATAATTATGATTTGAGGTTAAGGATGATGCGCCTTCTAATATTCCCCTCCCAGCAAATCTGAAATGTATATAATTGCTGACATTCCCATTAGCAAAGTAAAGCTAAATCAGTGGCTAAAGCAGGGAAGAACATTACAATATTGTTTAGTGCATTTCAGTACTACCTGTTTTGTGTTTATTTTTGTGACATAACCTATAAAATAGTTGAGCACCTTATTAAAGAACCACAGAGAGAGGATAAAAAAAAGGGAAAACCAACCAAACAGCAAAAGCAAAAATACCCATCAGTAAACCTTTCCCTAAGAAGAACTTGATCAAAACCTGGAAGCTCATACTGTCCTTACAGCTCCTCTACCTGCCCATTCCCCGTCCTGCTGACTGATAGCGCTTCCGGCAGTCCATTAGCATAACATGGAGCTAATCAATGCTGCTTCAGAAGGAAAATGCCACCTAATGAATCCCCAGTGCCCCTTTTCTGTGCACCAGGTGCTTTTGCTGCAGGTGTACCAGGCTGGAACAGATCGAGACTACCTGTTTAATTTGTGGAGTCCGACATGCCCCAAGCTGCGCGGTGTTAGGAATGATGAATTCACGTGCAGTAATGAACCGTGTACTCACCTTCTTTGAAGACATTCTGATGCCAAAGTTAGACTCCAGGACTGGTGGTATGTGAATGGCACTCCAAGTAGCTCCACTTTGAAATTTGTTACCACAGAAAATGAATAAACTTGAAAATCTACTTCTAGATGAGCTCGGATGACTATCCTTGTTTCTCCTTGTGTATGATTATGGTGTGGACATTCACATTACTGGCAGATTTATTTCTGAACCTATACTATAGCCTGATACTTCATTGAGCAAGGCTTACAAGTATACCTCAGTTAAAGCATTGCAGATTTGCATGAAAAACCAGTTTCAATTACAGCAGGGGGAAAAAAAAAACACAAAACACCTTGTAAAATCCCAAAGAAACTTCAGATATTTTTCTGTATTTTTGCTGATTTTAGTGTCAAGATTTCTCTAAACATACCAGCCTTCCTCAAATGCAGGGGCTTATCCCCTGCTGGAACAATAGCTCCAAAGAGCTAATGGAGCATATGTCTTGTTATGTGTAGTGCTGGGCACACATGGGGGTGGTGAAGGCTGACTACACACCAGCAAAGGCACTTGCCTTGCATCCTCAGAGGACCTGACCAAATTCCTCACTCATGCAAAGCAAAGCACACGTAGGGAAGTCTGCAGCAAGTTTATGTCACTCATTTGGTGTTCTTAAAAAAATAAATTTAAAAGTCAGAGTGGCAAGACCCTGTGATGTCTATGTTTAAAAGGCTTAGTTTATGGCTTTGAAGGCTTAAAACAATATCTTAAAATAAAAATGTTAAGGTCAGAAACAGCTGTTTTTCACAGTATTAAACTACAAGAGCAGAACTACTTCACTAAAACTTTTGAGGAACAGAGTTTTAACATTCTTTAAAACAGCAATTCTATTTTCACTGTCACTCAAACATAGCACCTCTAACTGGGAGGCAGAACAACATCTGTACAACAGTATAGTTATAACTAATACACAATTGTATTATAGCTTGTCTTATTGCTTATCTGCAGCAGTTTAAGGAACAAATCCATTATTAAACTAGTTTTATTGTGATCACTCTGTTTCCTCAACATAAATATGCACTGCTTAAAATTCAAGGTAACATTTCAATTCCCTATTTGGGAGGCTTCAGAAATCTATTTTAAATGTCATTGAGACAGTCACACTGTTTTGTAGAGTCTCAGTATTTTGTTCCTTTTAGTCTCTCATTTTCTATTCCTTCTGTAGAAGGCTACATACTGATTTGTTTCTTTCACCTTATTGTGGAGTCTTCTCTCTTCCCTTCTGGGACCTCTCTCAATAGAGAAACCAGCATGATTTAGGAATATCTGAATTTTCTTCCACTCTCATTTTCTGTTTAAAATAACAAGGCATAACTTTGGCAGGAAACAAGTAACTTAGCCCCAGATTAAGAGTTAGTACTGCAATAGTTCATGAAACAATTACATCTATTGTTATAAATGCAATATATTTTCATTCTTGAGAGTGGAATTTTTCTCTGAAGTAAATGTTATTATGGTTTAAATTAAATTTGAAAAAACAATAAAACCAAATCTGAATAATAGTTAGCAAATGTGTAATAAAACCTCATGATGGAGTTCTAGATACCTCACATTCTTGTGAATGACAGATGGTTACACGAGGTTTAAAAAAAAACCCAAAATATCTTTCCACAAAGATAGATGACATCAGGAAATAAAAGCTGGTATTACATATATCCTAGAGAAATTTTACTTAAACAAGAAGAGCTTAATGATATCCCAACAAAAAAATACACAGCACAGGAACTAGTAAAACCATTTGAAGAAAATAAAGATGTCTGTCTCATATGGGTAAAGAAAAAAAAAAAAAGTTGTTTACAAAACAGTTACATGACTAACTAGGGAGAAGTTAAGGTCAAAAAAATTTCAAGTCCATGGACCTGAATCTCTTGGCACCCAGCCAACATTTCAGACAGCAAAAAGGAGGCTCCTCTTCTGTTATTGTTTTAATGGTAAACAGAGCATTCCAGATAACCAGAAAACCTGGCAGCCTGACATAAACCACAGACAAATCCAACACAGGAGGAATAAAGATACAAGAAATTAACACATTTTTAAGTGGTGATATGATTGTTGCCACTCAGCATGAACAAGTAGAATGTAGGTCTTAGGAAAGGAAAATGGGGTAATTTTTGGTAGGATTATAAGATTTGTTGGTTGGTTGGTTTTTTGGTTTAGGAAGTATTGATACAATGCTGTTAGAGTCTGAGATATTTAACTTGTAACTTCATACCTTCAGTAATACCACAATATTGGAACTCTATTTCACAAGTTAGGTAGATTAAAAACAGGTAAGCATGGAGGTTTCATACGTAACTAATAGAGAGAATGGATAATCCATGCATTTGTACAACCCTTCTCTAAATATTTTTAACAAATAACATTTCTCCAATGATAGAAAGATGGAGAGGAATCTGGAAAGTTATACTGTAATTATTGAAAACTTTTAACATTCATACCCTGATAAATCTCCTTAAAATACTCCAGCTGTAGTCTTCCTTTTTTTCTATGTATCAGTCACAAGTGAAAAAAGCCCCAAACCCAATATTACTGATTTTCCTTTCAATTTCCCAAGCTCAAGAGTTCTTGTGTATTTGATCATCTCTGATGTGAACCTTCTCTTCAACTTTAACTAACTTTTTTTATTTTATAAAATTTTTGCACAAAAGTAGAAACTAGAGATACCTGAAATCTTGCAAAAATAATTTTCTTGAAATCCAAGAAAAAAAACTAAGAAAAAAACCAAAACATAATGATGGTTTTCATGAAGATTTGAAGTGGAATTAAGGGGTTTTTTTCTAAATGTGCACAATGATGTGAAAGTTCTTGGAAGATGTCAATTAGACATGCACAAAACACTTCTGGTCTTTCTTCCATAGGTGGCCACATGAAAACCTCAAAGATATAATTAAGTTCTTAAAAAGTATTTTAGAGGAGAAAAAAGAAAAACAAACAAACAAACAACAAAACAAAACAAAACAACAAACAAAAAAAACAAACAAAAAATCCAACCAACCAAAAAAAACCAACCAAAAATCCCCCCCAAACCACAAAAAAGCTTATTCTGAATAAGTGGAAAGGAAAGACTATTGAAGGTTGAGAGCTCACATCAGCCTCCTCATGCTTGTGGTGTGATTCCTGGGAAGATGTTCTATTCATGAGTTTTTTGTGAAAAGCGAGAGCACGATCAGAAAGAATGTACATTTATGTTGGGATAATGGTGAAAGTTATCAACTTATCGAGTTAACAAGCAGAATATTTTGCTTGCATAACCTAGCAGGCTTAAAATTGCCATAGTTCAGTGATAATCAAGAAATTGATTTTCAGTTCTGTGGGAACAGACGAACGTTGAGAACAGTCTGTTTCAAAAGCAGAACACCAAAAGAGCCCTTCCCCCGACACTCCCTGTGAAGTGAATTTTAAGGAAGAGGGAGAATACCAGACGATCAAAAAATGTTTTTTTTTTTTACATAAACTTTTCATTTTGACATACATGCATATTTAATATAATACAGAAATCTGCCTGTGATGCTTATTTTTAAAATGTCATTGAAGCTGACGTGAGGCTTATTTTGTCCTCTTTTCCACAGAGGAATTCTGGCTAGGATGAAAAGATTCGCACTGAACAAACGTGGTCCATGCCTCAGAGAGCAGTGCAAGTAACCCACAGCAGAAACACCACAACTGCAACTAAAACACACAATTCCCTTTTCCCCCAGGTTTCAGAGGAGGTGAACATTGGTGTGAAGAGTGGCCTGGCAGGCTGTGTGATTCCAGCCCTGCTCAGGGACACAGGCTGTAACACACACCGCGCTCTGGAGCGTGGCAGCAGCGATGAGCCGAGGGGAGCCAGCAGAGCATCAGGGACGTGTCACTGCTCTTCACAGAGCTCTGAATACAACTTACATGTTCCACTAGGAGGAGAAAAGTGTAATGTATTGATCTAACACAGCCTTGTTATTTTCCTAGAGTTTGGTTTTTTTTTTTAGTAGCATTTAATTTCCTGTGTTTTCTAAGGCCCACCTGTGTTCTTCTGAGAACTTTGAAATGTTATCCCTAACCCTATTTATATTCAAAGGAAACTTAGTGCTGATGAATTTCCAAAGTGTTTCAGCAATCCATTTATAAAAGACAATTTTGATAGAATTTTTCTCTACCTTGGCCTTCTATTACCATCTTTCTTTCCCAGCTTACCTGCATGTATGCCAAAACAGATTCTCTTAAGGAAAATAAAATCAATATAAAGACAGATTACTTGTTATCAAAATTATGTGGAGGAAAACAAGTTACTGAGTTAGTATTTATCACCAAGAAAAATAACCTGTTTATCACCAGTCCAGATTACTTGTGCCTTGAGAATCTAACAGTAGATTAGAGTAACCAGATAAGAAACCCTGGAATCCCAGTGCTAGTAGAGTGAAGGAATTAAAACAAAACTTAAAATAATGAATGTCTGATGTAGAGAGCAACAAATAACAGCAAAAGAGCTATTAAGCAGAATTATGCCTCAAGTGACTCCAAGACCCAAACAGAGACTCTGTTATCAATGTCATTGTCATATAGCTCCAATCTGGTGTCTTTTCAGCTTTTGTACAACCAAATAAT
This sequence comes from Parus major, assembly GCF_001522545.3. Lineage (NCBI taxonomy): Eukaryota > Metazoa > Chordata > Aves > Passeriformes > Paridae > Parus > Parus major. The sequence continues at coordinate 106,877,476 of NC_031768.1, forward strand.
ACCAAATAAAAGAAATAACTCTTTAGAAGAGTGACCAGTTTTCAGACAGGTGGCAAACGTTTCTGAATGTGTATTATTCTCCAAGTCCTTGTTCTCAACCAAAATAAGCTCTCATTTAAATCCAAATAAAAGGAAGACATATCAACCAACCCCTTCCCCCCCAAAAAAAATGGTGAGGGGACATGATGCATGCACAAGAGTCTGATAAAAACTAAAGCTTCTCTAAAAGTCGGTTTGAATTGTTCATCTAAGCCTGGAACAACAGGCTGAATAACAGATGATTATAAAAAAATAACATTTTTGCCACTTGCAATAAGAAAACAGAATGCAGATGACCTAGAAGTCAGCATTGGTCTGCTTCCTCCTTTAAACTCATTGTTACTTTATCATTTAGCATCACATTCCTTTTAGCTCCTTAATTTTTGTCACTAACCTTAAAAGAAGCAGAAGCTCAAACATCAGCTTTGAATGTTTCATTCTTAGTTGGAGGAAACTTGGGAGATGAAGTTTAATGCCAAAGTTTGAACTGTAAGGATATTTCAGTGATATGAATAATTTATACTAATGGACAAAAACTCTTCAAGATGGTTAGACACCTAATAACCTCTTTGTCTTTTTATTTTTAGGGGGGAGCTGTTTAGGGTTTTTTGAATTTTTTTCATTGTTGTTAAGCCTAAAAGTAGAAGTTACTCATCAAGAAGCCTTATCAAGGAGAACATTTCAGTCACAAGTGAAATTAATTATGCAGCAGTGCTGGTAGAGCAAGGCTCCATTTAAAGTAATTATAACCCCGATTAGAAATCAAAGAGAATTAATGTCAGGATTTTATTTGCATCAGGTAACTTTTGAAAAGGTGTTTAGATCCCATTATAAGTTTTAATTTGTAGGGCACAATTTCAGCCTGTTTGCACTATATTTACATGTAAAAAACCCCCACAAACAACAAACAAAATCCTTACACCTATGCAGATGAAACATACAGGAGAATCTGATCCTATTTTTGTTATCAACCTTTTTGATTACACCCCACCTCCTACAGTGCTCAGTATAAAGTGCTTTGAGAGAAGACCTATGAGGCTCTTAAATCACTCCATCCTCTGAAAGATTCACCAAACCTATTTAGTCAGTCAAGGTGATTATTACAATCCTTCAGTGCCCTACTGGTGCACCTACTGCAACAAAAGGGGTTTTGCAGCCCTGCAGACACAGAAGTCTTAAAGAGGATTACCTATTTCTGCCAAGCTAACCCTTCTTCCAATTAATCTTCTCCCATTTTTTTTTCCCCACTCTGGCATTTTACTACCTGTAACCACCTGTTTCATCATTTCAGTAGCCAGCAGTTTTTAATGTCTTGAAAATAATATTACTTTCATGTACAGATCAACAGTCAAATTCAACCAGCATATTTATTTGTCTTGAAGAACTGCCAGATACTGTTTAAGATCATCTTCTGACCTGAATTTTCTTGCCAGAGAGCAAGCAGGGAACACAGGTAATGGTTGTGCCTTTAGTTGATAAGATTAGTTGTTTATAAAACCACATGATGTGCTTTCAAATTACCTCCTTTTGGTATTTAGGATAGAAGGAATAGCGAGCTAAAAGATAATGCATAGTGTTAATAGAGATAATTGTTAACTGATTTTTGGTTGTGTGCCTGAGTTTCTTCAGTTCTGCTCAAAGATGTCAAGGGATATTTTCTGCTGCACATTGGATAAAGTTGATTACTCTGTAATTCTTTTTTAATTATGCTTTGTTCTTTCCTTATGTTATTTTTCCATAACTAAGTATTAGACATTCTGTCTCTGAAGTTTTATTTTAATCTGGATTAGTCCTCAGTCCAAACCAAAATATGTTTGTACCACTACAGTCAGAACAAGCAACTCTGGTTTAATACTGACCATTCCCGTACATCTAACAGCATGGTAATGTAAATATAAAAGCTTATTGTGTCTACAATTAAATAAAATCTTTTCCACCCTATTTTTAAGCAGTTTATAGCTCTACCAAGCAAACTATGTAATCAGTCTGTTTTGGTGGATGTGTTAGAATTTTCTTTACCGGAGAAGTTTGGTTAAAATAAGCTCATCTATCCAAGACTGGAGTGACAATAACAAAACCATATGTTATGTATTTTGAAGGTTAAATATGCAAATTTATTGCCTCCCGGATCCTTCAGAATTTTCAGCTTGGTATAGTACCTGATTTCAAATAAGAACTTAAGTTTTGCTAGGGTTGGAAAAGAAGTTAGCATTGTTGTTACTGAATGGATGTGTATTTGCAATTATTTTTATTGTTCACATGGCTTTAACTGATTTTTAACCTGTGGTTAATTTATATTGGGTGACATGCTGATTTTGACAGGAATTTCACTTTAGCATCTTCAAATGAAGACACTCCTCTGACAGGATCTGCTCTGTGTAAAAAAAAATCTAATAGATGATACAAAATTGCAAGTGGAGTTACAGGCACCAAAAAGGTCTGAAAAGTGAAAGGAAAAAAGCAACTAAAATATGCTGTAGAGATGAAATATGTTAGAACCTCAGTATTTCAGCACATACTTCAAAGGCTACTGTCAGAGTAATACAGAGCTGTTTTGCTCATGTTGTAAGAGTACGGAATGAATTTATTTTGAAACTTTGATGTCTTGTTTTAAGCTGAGGAACCAGATATTTCTATTTTGGTATTTTTTTAAAAATCTCTCATTCATACTTAAAATCATATTCACCAATTGATACAATAATTCAGCATTGCTTTAAATAACATGCCATCTTCCTTGTCTTTAATCTGCTGCCTGTATCCCTCACAGACTTTTCTTTCTCTAATACAATATCTTTAATTCCTCCTTAGGAACACATAGTGTAGCAGCAGCCTGTGAAAAAAAATGCAACATCCACAACCACATAAATCTTTTTTAAAACTGAGACGGGTTTGGTTTTGTTTATTTTTTAAGAAACTGAGCTATAAACTACTTGTATTTATTGTGAGAATGATTCTTAAATTGACAGAGAAAAGCTATAATGTCACATAGACAACATAAATTCGATATTGTATTCAATGACTCTTTTCAAATTATTTTAAGAAAATTGTATTACCTATTTTCCATCTATTTTCTGTATTTAGTAAGCAACCAGCCAACAGGAAAATTTACTGCTGTATATGTTACCAAAAGACTGATAGAATAATGCCTTAAACTTTTTGGGTTTTTTTTTTGTTGGGTGTTTTTTGTTCAGATTTTAGAACATATAATCAGACTATTATCTTCCACTTCTGGCGATATTCCCAAGGAGTGGGAAGCCAAGGAACACAGTGACAGACAAATTGACTGTCCCATGGTGAGAAAGGAAACAAGTGACAATCTGTTGGGGAAAAAAAGGAAAACACAAACTCCCCAGAAGCCCATGGAATTCCAAGGTAAAACAGGGTTCCAAGGGACTTGCCACAGGGAATGTGTGCTCTGCTCAGCCTTAAATACTGCATTTATTTTTTTTCCTGTCTTTGAACTTCATTAAAATTCCCATTTATTATTTCCCATTTTTTGAAGTCAGTCTTCTCAATTGCTCCAGAATTCTATATAGTCTGCTAGAAAGCCACAAGATCAGTGTAAAGCTGAGTTCCTTCCACGCATTTTATTTTGGTAAGATTCAGAAAAGCCCTTTCACCACCTCTAACGATTGACAGAAAGGAGCATAGGTGATGTGCCAGGATCTATGATTCTCATGCTTTAAACTGGTTTAATACAGATGTTCTTAAACATCATGGTTTTGATGCTTCAACTTGTTCAATCTGCTTTTTGAGCAGCCTAGCACTTTCTAGACATGAAAAAAGATATATTCTTGAGTCAAACAGGTATTTAAATAATCTTCAAAACAAATCCATTCTTGTCCAAAACAGAATAGTTGGCAGCTCTGACAGAAGAAATAGACATTAAAAAGACAGGAGTGAATTGGTTCCCTTGACTTTTCAGATACAGTACTTATATACTGAATTGTTATTCACAAGCATTGCCCTTTTCTATCATCAGGAAACATAATGTTTGTAAGGCAGAAAGAGGGATCAAATTAAATATGTTTCTTTTTCACTCCTTGCAAAAATATTTTTTGAAAAAAAAAATAAATCAATGTTAGAAGGCTTAAATGAAAAAAAAAAACAAAACTAAACCCAAAACATAGTCTTTTCTTCAGGAAAGATATAGGTGACCACATTTCTGTTTTACAACCTCTCAACTGCATCAGGTCACTCTAAAGCATTTACAAATATTGGAAAATAGAAGGCTGCTCTTAAGGGTGTAAGATTTAACATGGAAATATTTATTAAAAACCCTGATCTTTCAGAAATTGGAAATAGGTCTCAGCTACCCTTGGTTATCAGTTGACAATTTAGATAATGAAAAGTCTAACAAGGCGGATTTGATATTTCTGGGAGAAGCACATCCAGCCATTTCAGATAAGAAAATAAAAGCATGGGAAGCACACAACAAATTAATTCAGTTTGAAGTAAAATCACCCTTGCAGAGATCGCCTATTTTATGGATACATTGAAAGATGCTGAAACATTGTGGGAAAGATACTATGCTTTTAAGTCCTGGGTTTTCTATATATGTTTGTCACCTATTCTGAGATAAGTGATGTTTGCCAACAGTCACTAGGAATCAGCAAGATGCTGCTTTTATTGTGTTATTTCAGGTTTTCAAGGATGTAGCAGCAGATATGGAGTGCTAAGAAACTTTCTTGATCCAGAGGAAGGGATGGAAGTCTAGATGCACTGATAGACAGATGTGGTGGTGTGTGTTTTTATTTTCACTAGCAGGTTTGTGGAGTGAAACAGCTGGTGCTCACACTCCCAGGGTAGAGGCTTCAAGGGAGGTTTATTTCCAAGTGCCTCTTGCCAGGACACTCAGCAGCAGCTGGAGCTGCTCTCCGGAGCTCATCACCTGCGCGATTAAATCAGAAAGGAACCACACAACAGCATGGGACAACAAGGGGGGATTTGCTTCAAAAAGCACATGTCTGACCTGTGCAAGAAGACATGTGAGAGACAGAGGTGGGCACGGCTTGTCTGAGTTAAAAGACCGACTCCCTGGGCCTGGGAGGGCTCTGCTGGAGTGAGTTAGTTGCATGTCCAAGGAAAATGTAAACAGAGAAGGTACTTCATGTCAAAGTCACTCAGGCTGCAGAATTCCTTCCTACAGATGCCACGAGTCCTGTATGTTGGAGTCTGAGATACAGAGTGTGTGTCCTTGTTTCTGATACTTAGTTTTAAGATTCAAAGAAACACTGAATTTCATATAGCATGAAATTCATGAGCATGTTTTCATGGTGATACATGAAAACAAATGTTAAAGTTAGATAGAAAAAGTCTAAGTGTATAGATTAGAAAGTTTCTTAAATCGCTGGGTGAAAAAGTAGTTTGGAGAGCAGAAGACAAGATGGAGGATTTAGGGTGTTGTCTCTTGTCCTTCTTCTTTCTTCTTCATGTTCTTCTCCTTGGGGTTTTTGGGTAGTAAGTGATTGGCTAAAGAATGTCACAGTGCATCACAGAGGTGATGGGTCATTGGGTCTAATGATGGGTCACTAAGAAAAATAATTTACTTGGCATCTGTTAATTGTGTAAATGGACATATAAAAGACCTTGAAGAGGATCTTTGTTAGCCATTTTACTCTTTTCTATCATAGTGCACACAGCTCCTTGTACCTTGTAATGCTGATAAGAAAAGAATAAATAACTGAGACCGAACAAGAGAAAATTGCCTCCCTCTCGTCAGTCTTCAGTTCAAAGGGAAAAAAGAACCTAATCCAAAAGTCCTTAATGGGACACCTGTAGATTTGCCTGCATTCAAGAGCACACTGAACATGTTAATGAGAAATCCAATGTATTTCTAAATACATTGAAATTACAGGCCAAGAAGTGCTTTGTGAACTGTAAAAAACAGGGTTGGAGAGACAGAACAGATCACTCTTTGGCTAGACCTGGAAGGGCCTCTCGTTTTCTGTGTTGCCATTTTCATCATAGATTCCTTCCAGTGAAAAAGGAAATAACAGGTTAAAAATATAGAAAATACAGGGGAAAAAAAATATTGTTGCAGTTATACTGAAAGTCTACTGTACAGCCAGAGCAAACTAATGCTTTCAGACACGAACATGTTTAACAGGTGCTTCTGAAAACAAGTGTGTGAAGACTACAACAGAAAATACCAGAAATGAATGAGTCTGATGCATTTCCCAAAGCAAACAGGACACTTCCTTTAATTTGGATGAAAAGAATCAGGTGTCTATATTTGCTTCAATAAGGACAAACACTAAGTCTAATTCATTTCTTGCTCTGGCAAACTTGTTTGACTTTCTCTCTTTTCTTTAGTGTGGCTGCCCAGAAGAGCTGGGAACAGGCAACTCATCTCAATTTACTCTGGTAGTCAACAAGAAAGCAGTTCAGAAGTTAAGCACCAATAGCTGAGAAGGCTTACAGATATTAAAGAAAGACAAGATTTTTAATAAGGCAAATTGATAAACATGAGAAAAAGAAAAGGTGAGCTTTCTAATGTGGAAGCTTTTTGCAGGGGTTGAAAGAAATCTCTTTACATGAAAAAAAAGCTTAAAAAAAGTGCTACGAAATACACAGTTTTGCACAAGCTCAGCATATTAGTCCAGTAAATAGTACAGAGATTTGGCTTTTTTTCCCCTCCCAAGATATATATGTTGGTCTAACAGTGGCACTTACAACAAGCTGTCTTTCTCCACAGTTTTAATTGGATGAACGTAAGTAATTTTAAAATAAACATGTAAAATACTGCTTGGATTAGTAAGAAAATCAGTTATGTTAGTTGTGGTTACATGTCAGGAAGTGCCAATTTAATGTTAGATATGAAAGGCTAGATTGAGAATTCTGAAGATATTTAATAACTAAACCCCCCAAACACTACATAATAAAAATAAAATAAAAAGGGACACTGAGTACAGACAGACTCATTGCAAACATCAGGCTTCACCACTCTGACATGCCAAACTCACTGCTGCAAGTCCTTAGTGCTGCAAGTCAATGCAAGTGATTGTCAAGTTTTAAAATAACACTAGCTATCTAAAATTTCACTTGCCCTACAAGTGAATTCTTCCATATTGCAGTTAGCATTTTTTTCTCCTACCTTTCTGGTTAAGACACTAAGAAAAGTAATTTACAATAACTAGAAAAGTAATTTTCTATGTGATTATGTTTAAAAAAGAAATAAAGAGGCACATGGTAAAACAGTTACCTAGAAGCTGCTCAAAGTGATCTATAATAGGAAAGACTTTATTTGTTTACAACTTTAAGAAGGAAGGAGCAAGGACCTGTCACAGAAGACACTGAGAGGGATGTAGGGAGAATGTGACAGCTAAATCCTTTCTTTACAACATACTCACTTTTGCTACAAGAATCTTAAAAGAAGTGACTCATTAAAAGAAATATACATATGGCTAATCTTTACTTGTGTAACCATAAAAAAATACAAGAAATATAATTAAACTGCTTTTCTCAAACATGAATACAGTGATGATTTCACCCATACATGAGGCTCATTCTCTGTAATCCACTAGACTGCCTTAGTAACACCTTTTTTTGGACACTCATTTGTATTTCTTCCAGGAATGTGTTTCATTTCATTCATTCCATATTGACCAACAGACAGCTGTCACTTTAATTGCAGCATCACTTTGAAGCATTTTTTTTCAGCACATAATTTGGAGGACAAAATAATGTCAGAAATTATCTTTTACCTCATATTGTTCAAGTAACTCTCCATGGGCCTTATTTTTTATTGGAACAAAATGATGTTTCCCTGAATTTTAATATCAGTGTATATGAAAACGTGGTACACATTCAGTTTAGGTGTTTACACAGACTCTTTCTGACATAAATGTTCCTACAACTAACTGAAGGTGAAAAAGTCTGTCTAACAGCTGCATAAGTAATTTCAGGTGCAAAAAGAAGTCCTGTTTAAGCACAGATGTTAAAAAGAACTGTAAAATACTGACAATAAAGAGACAAGAAAGATTAATCATGTGTTTAGAAGTACCATCAAAATTCAAATCAAATCTTTTCTTTGAAGTCTTGATTTTACTTTAAGGTAATTGCAGTAAGGTTAATCAAGCTTATCATATTTTATATAGAAATATCTATGTATTGTCTCTGTTCCTTGATAAACACTTAACAACAAGCACTTATTTATTTATTCCTTATTCATAAAGGTTAAATATACTTGTAAATGTTCAGGGAAACACAAAACATTAAAGGTGGAATTTTCAAAAGGTGTGGAATTTACCTATAGAAACCTGCTGAAAAAAATTATTTTTTAAATTTTTGTTTGGAGTGAATGCTTCCCCAAAACTTCAAAGGTCTCAGACAAGGTCTAATCAGGTGGCAATTAGAACACAAGATCTTGTGACCAAAGTTAGAAATACAGAAAATTCAGCTTTTGAACTTACATTCTGAAGTACTTTTAAAAATTGTATATTCAGTGTGCATTGAAAAATAAAATATTGAACAAAATGTGACTTTTTATTCCATGTACTACCATGCACAGCTCTTTGCATAATGCTTCCCTTTCTGTATCTTTCTAGGTCTTTAGTGACAGACATACCAAGATTTCTGGTCACTGTCAAAAAGCTGTCATTTGGCCTACACACTCTTTCTTTTCAAATATTAGCTACAAGGCTGTAAACCACAGGAAACAGTGCTAATAACACCATGAAAGAGATGCATGCAGGACTTGAGCAGCTGTGCCTTCCACAGGATTGAAAGCCTTGCTGTGAGATTGTTTAAAATGCATCCTGACAGGGAGAAGAAAGGCATATAGGATTTTGTTAAGGGACATCATTGATCCATACATCCATATATTGCCTTTTGGGAAGGGCAATAGAGCTGTTCTTGCATTTGTTAAACTGTTCCCGACCAGCAAAAGCCTTTTGCAGGCAACAGACACACCCCCAAACTCAAACCTCAATGGAAAAAACAGCCGTGACTAAACTGATGACAAAAGAAACTGGGATGCACCCACAGTTCATGGGACAGATGGAACTGTGGGAAGGGAGCTTTAATGATTGGAACCATGGAGACTGAATCCAGGGATTGTGAACGGGCGCTGGCAATTACGCGCCTGAGACTTCCTCCGGTTTCTCTCAGAATAAAAGGTAAAAAGGGAAGCAGAACATTGTTCTTTGGGCAGCGAGGTGCTTATTAAGATTGCAAGATGACCACATCCAATACAGCTGTCATTGCTGATTCCATCAGGGAAGCACAGTCCTCTGCAGCGTTTCCATCTTCTGAAATCCCTGCATCCAGCTCTTCTCCCCTACCTCTGCCCCACAGGGTACCCCCATCAAATCTGCATCAAAGCCTCCTGCTTCTGTGGTTTTGTAGTCCAGTTCAGCATGGTGGCTCACTTCCATTTCTTTTCACAGAATTTATAGCCTTCTTCTTGCCAGCATATTAAACTAATTCTTTCCATCCGTTACATGCTGACTGCTTGACTTCGGCTTCTATTGTTCAAATTTGGAATCTTTGGTCTTTTTATTGCCGTTCATCCCATGCTTTATTACCTTATTTTACCTTCCCTACATATGGCTTTATTTCAACTGCTTCACTCCTAACATCTCCCTCCTGCCAGTAAATCTCATTCTTCTCAATATCAGACTGTCTTTTAACTATTTTTGTGAGTTCCATTTTCCCTCTTCACAGCAGACATGCAAAAATATGAAGACACAAGAATGAAGAGGCCAATTTGGATGGATAAAAGCCAAATAGCGTCTAAAACGGTTTCCCATTTCTTTCAGTAAGCCCAAACAAAATTCTAGTTAAGACAGTTTTTTTTAACTTCATCTTCCCCTCAAATTGGATTGACCCTAAACCTCTGGCAAATGTATGATATTTCCTTTTTATTTTACTTGAGGGCACAAATTTAGGGGACAAACAGCATGTACCATACTACTATAAAGCACATCCTGTTAAATACAATTTGATCCAGATGAGTGCATATATCTATGTATATTCTCACATGCTCATATTTTTTATAGCTTTGATTAAAAGTATTCCCACATTTAGTTTATCCTGGATATTAAAGTTATTCTATAATGTTTCCAGGCCCTGGCCAGCTGATCCCATCAAAACTCCACTACCATCACCAAAATCTAATAATAAACTATGATTTTGCTCTCATCATTCTTCACAAATTTGTCAAATAATGAAAGTCAGAGTAGTTATTTAATAGATAATTCAGAAAAACAATTATGCAATTTAGTAATATAACTTCATTTACTCAAAACTTTTTCTTTAATAACTGCATCATAAAACAAAAATAGAAATGCTAATTTGGAATGCTTTAGAGTTTGATTAATTAGTATAGTGTTTTAAATGAAATCATTGGGCAAAAATTCTGGGGAAAAATTATTTGTGTTAACAGCTCCGCATAAATTACTTATAGCCTAATTCAACTGCCTTACCACAGAAAAAGTTAGAAAATAGATTCATAATTATTTTATTTCCCTAGCCATTTCATGAAGGATCACACAAAAAAGAGAGGAAAATAAATATCCAATTAGTGCACAGAATAGTGAATGAGACTTCTGTCATTAGCTAGTTATAGTTATCTTTCAGAATCCTTACACAGTTCTCATTCCCAAATTCACTTGGAAGAACACATGAGAAAAGGTTTGTAAACTGAATTAAAGTAACTCTTTTTAAGTTAATGAGTTGGCTTACTCTGCTTTCTTTATCCCTCCTGCTTTTACTACTCCTTAAGTGGGGAGAGACGGGTTTGGGGGGGATGAAGCTTTATTTTGTGGGGTTTTGAAGAAAAAGGGGCGTGTGATGAGGGCGAAGGACATGAGGGATACTGGTTAGGGCACATCTCAGAGCAGAATTTGGCCCACTACATTTGACAGCTCTGGAGATTTCAATGGAAAGCTATTTGCACAGCATGGTGCAGCACTAGATTTGATCTGAGAAAAACTGCAAGCTCAACAAGACTTTCTGACTACTGAGAGAGCTGATTATGGTGTGTAAGCAATGGGTAAAACATAACAAAAAAATCTATGAATCCTTGAAGTCCAGTTTGCAAAGAGGCTGTTTGCAGCCTCCTGCATTTGTTTGTTTAAAGATAGAGGTATGTTCCAGATTTAAAACTACTAGAGAAGCAAATGCTTAAGATATGTTTTTCTTTTCTGACCTTCTTCAATTGTGTTTTGTTATATGATATATATATTTTATGTATGTTATATTGTATATTATATATTTTGTTATATTTTATATATATATATATAGAGTATAGTCAAATATGTACAGTGAAATAATTGCAAATATTCAGGTCTGTGCTTTGTAAGAAATGCCACCACAGAGCTTGTTCTGTAAATCTGCTCAGCAGCCATTTTTTAAGCAAGGTAACTGCAGTCTTTGCAGCTCATTTACCTTCATCTGACACACTTGCAACATAGCAAACATACAGGGAAAAAATGCAGGAAAATAAGTTACTCTCAGCAGACTTCCAACATAATTTACCTGCTAGAAGCAGGACCAGGAAATGCCACACAACTCATTCAACACACCAACAGTTTCCAGAGGAACAGAATCACCCACATAAGTAAATTTTTCAAAAATATTATATCAGACTTGGGGCATTGATGCAAGAGGTATTATAGGTCAGTTTTTATCTATTATCTACCAAAACTGTTAAAGTCCTGAAGTATCTCTAAATCATTGCAAAAGAGTAACCCAGAACAAGGAAGGGTTGCCTATTTTGCTTGTGATGTTCGTTTATCACAATGTCCTTGTTATTTAGACAATTGTTTCACTAAAAAAAGAAAAATAAAAGAGGGCAATAGGAAAAATAATTACCAACATTAGTGGTGATACTCTAGATATAATTTTATAAAATTCCTTCCTAAATGTACTTGACACTATGAAAGCAAACTTTTAATTGGCAAAGGCTATCCTGATTGGGGAAAGAATAAAAAAACCACAATTTTTTTAGTTAGAGAGGGAAAATGCAAGTGTATCACTGAGCTTCTTCAATATTTTAATTCACTCTCTTTCAAAAGTGAGTGGAATTTTATGAGAATTTATTCTGTAGCTGTTGAAAAAAGTTGGCTAACTTTTTTTCAGGTTTTAGCCCTGGTGCTCAAACTGTGCATTGTCTAAACTAAGAAAATCATCCTTACTTTGCAGTATCTTTGTTTTACATCTTCCGTATAATTATAGAACCTGTGAGGGGCTTAAAATACACTAGTCATAAACCATCCCCCAACTCACAGTTGTTTTTGAGATGGTATTGTAATGTTTTCACTTTCAGAATTCAAGTATGATAATTAATATTTTCATTTACATAAAAGCAGAGCAACTCTTTTAATAGCATCCTAAGCGTGACTTGAAAAGCTCAGTCAGGTTCACCAGAAGGTAAAATTGTAAAACACAGCTTTATTTTCATTTCTCTCTTACTAAGGTGACCTGTCAAAAAACAAGTTTTTAAAAAAAAAAAATAAAAAAATACAAAACCAGAAATAAAATACCTAAACTCCCTCTGTCTCCCTCCCTCATATTTAGCATTTCTTGTACTTCCACTGTTCTTTAAAGTATTAAAATCCTGCAGGAGACATGGCTCCCCCCTTCCCATTCAGCAGCAGTGCAGGAATGCTGACACAGGAGCATGATCAGAGGTATTGGTGTGTTTGCTCCTGTTGCAGTGTGCACAAACAATTTGTTCTAAATCAGCTTTACAGATAAGGCGCATCAAAATTCCTCTCCCCGAGAAAACCTTTTAGTTTGAAGCATATCCAAATAGTTGTAATATGATTATTCCACTCTGTGTTTATCTCTGGGTCTCCAGCTGGAGGCCCAGGCCTGTGGTGGTCACAGCCAACATTAGGCTGCAGACAGCTGATCCAGCATCCTCTGTGCCTGGTGAGCATTTCCCCCCTCTTTTCAAGGAAAAGCAAAGTGTGCTAAAAATATTTGGGTGCTTTAGACAATACCTCTTGCTTAGGCTGATGTAAATACCCACAGACCAGACCTGCCTAGAGATTACATGTAAAGGTAAAATCATTTTAATTTTAAATTAAACCCTGATTTTATCCGTTTCAAGAGGGATAAACAGCTCATTATTTTTGCTAACCTATACAACTGCACAAAACTTTTCTATTAGTTTCTCAGGGAACAGTTTGTTCTTATCCAAGAGATCATCTTTGTGACAGCTTAGCAGAGACAGGATTAATAGATTAAGTAAACATCTCTGAGTTTAATGAAAGATGTCAATAGCTTGTCTTCCAACCGCTAGTTAATAAAACTAAATAAAAAATATAGCAGTTATTATGAGAATTGAGTTAATTCTAAGATGATTTCATTTCTTGTAAAAGCCCAGAAGCTGCTTTGTCTTGAATGCTGTTGAAGAGAATTTTGTAAGGCTGGAGAGGAGAAGGTTCAGCATCCACAAGGCAGTGAACAGACAAATACAGTGGTTTGGTCTTAAACCATCTCTAGGATAACATTTCCTGTGCACTTCCTTAGACCTAAGGCTTAACCAGCATGCAAATTAAGAGAACTCATCTCTTGTAGGCAACTTAAATTGAACACCATTATTCCACTGATAATTACAGCAATAACCACATTCAGACATTATGATGAAGACCAAAATAACTGGCTGCAAATTTATCTCACCTTACCTTTTGCATGATGAAATAATTAATTGTTCTAAAACTATTCATTGGTCTTAACAATTTGCACTGAACAAGAAGTTTTATAAGCCACACAAGTAATTCAAAGTACAGAGGATACCTTTTTTTCTTTTTTTTGCTTAACTGGACTCAGGAATATGTTACACCCCTGAGTTCCACTTCAGTTCACAACCATATTGTTTGTGTACTGACAGAGACCCCAAATCTGCCAGGTTTGTCCTGGGGTTTTTTTGTTTATTTGTTTAGTTTTGGGGTTGTTTAGTCCAGGTGGACCACGGACACTGAATAATCTTATTTTATTACAAGTCTACCCAAGCTTAGTCTATGGCAAAACTCCACAGAAAACCACTTTTCTAAACAGATTACCATCATCTGAAATAAAGATATCCACAGAGTAATCTATATTAGAGGCCAAAAAAAGAGAAAAATGTTGGACCAAATAGTAGCATTGTCTTTTTTACTGTGTAGCTCATTTTCCTTTAATTTGCTGATTTAATTAAAATTGCTAGGCAAATGTTTTATTGTAGAACATTTCCTAATGCAGGCAGCCTGAAAGCAACGTGGTGCCAGATACATGCATTGACCTCCTTCCCACAATCATCTCCTCCCCCAGAAAATTCAGTTCTTTGCAAAAGCCAATGCAATCAGATTTTGACATCTGTGCTTCTCACCTCTAGTCCTAGCACAATTAGAAAAGAAATTAATTGAAAACTGTTTATCATAGACGAGCAATGAATAGCAAAAGCTGCTCTCCATCTAGCATGTTTCATATTGAAGATGGGCACAGAAGAACTGGGACAAGTCACTCAACTGTTCTTATTTAATGTACATTAAAAAACATACAGTGGAATTATTTTCCCCTGCCTACGACTGGAATGATGAAAGATGAGAGGAATACCCTGCAAAACTCCTAAGCAATCAATTTCAACTCCTTGCAGGATAAGTATCAGTCTTCTTGTACATGTTCTAGAAGTATGTAGGGAAAGTATTACAAGCCATCTATACTCTTGTTTTTGTTGGTTTCCAACTTCAGAGCTTTATTTGTGCTTCACTTCTGGAATTTAACCTCAGAGCTCCTTAGAAGAAAGAATTTGCATTTCCCTTTTAGGTCTCATGTTTTTGTCCCAACTGGGAGACCCAACAGATGTAGAATTTTTCTTTTTAATGCATTCTCTAATGACTCATTTTTAAAGTGACTGAAACACTATCTCTAATTATAGCTGCAATATGTTCCTCAGCGAATTTCACATCCTGTCTAAGCATCACATTATGTTCTTCCAATAATTATAGCCTTTCTTCCATCCTTTTTTTGCTTTTGTTTTAAGCCAGTCAAAACTTAAAATCGGTCTTTAACTTCATTACCTAAAGCTTCTCCCCCATACTAGATGCTCTTTGGGTTTTCAGAACTAGTTGGTGTTTAAGATCACCTTATAAACATTTCAACAAGTTGATTTTTTCCCTGAGAGATACATGTTGTACTTCAGTCTGAACTTTCAAAGTTTAAACTTCATTCTGAAGGCTGTCCTCACCAGGAATCTAATTTATATGCATCTCCATGAAAGGATGTATTTTAAAAATAAATAGGTATGAACAAATTCATTGTATTCCTTTGTCATAAATATCCTTTTCTCTCATGGAGAGAAAAGAAAGATGACTGGGTCAAGACAGACCATTGTCAATAATTTAAGGTGCTATGATAAGTTGGTTTTATTAACAGCAGATAACTTCACACAGTGCATTCCTTTGCTCGGTCCCTTACACATGAATGCACACACCCTTCTCTGTGTTAGAGAGACAGCTGGGATAAATGTGAAAATATATTCTTGAGCTGTAAAGTCACAAATTAAAAATAAGAGTGGAATCACTTAAGAGAGCTAACAGTTGCACTCATCCAGTCCATCAGAGGAAACTTCATAAGGATGGCATGAAAATATTTCTGCCTGTCAATGCCAACAGGAAAACGCTTTCATTGACAAGAGAAGCATGGAGCGCCGAGGTCTCGAGACAGCTGCCATCCACTATTAGCAGCAGAAAAGGAGGTAAAAGGGGAGAGGTTTTTGAAAAGACAAGTTAGAATGGTAAAATAAAACTTCAGTTGAAGAACTTGAGGCGTGCTGAATGTGCATCACAGATCTTCTGATTGCAGTCACGAAGCAGGCTCCATGAAGAGCCTGTCTGGGCACATCCATGCGTATTAAAAGTTGCCATCCCAGAGCTGTGGCATCCTGTAAGGGATGTACGTAGAATTAGCTCTTACCAAAATTCTGAATTTTTTGTTTCAAATTCAGGATAAAGTCTGTCTTTCTGAATAACAGGGATCCAGGCCTCAGATCTCCCTCCTACACTAACAGTACCTCCCACCCCATAGTTTGTATTAGGAAAACTGTCATGAGGAAAACACTCATTTTCAGTATTAATTTCCAAAGACAAATTTCAGAAAAGGCCAGAAGTATTCTGCTGGTTTTATTACATGTAGAATTTAAAGATAATTGTTTCCACTTACAGATGGGATTTAAATGTTAACAGCTGTGCATAGCCAGTTCAGATTGTGTGCATTTGCTCTAAGAACCTATATAAATGTTCACACTTTTTGTTTAGTATTATTAAAGAAGACTGGATGGCTTGGGTAATGACAATAAATATGAAATGCAGGTCACAGTATCAGATGGCAGTAAAAATGATACATAAATGGGAATTGAGATACATGAGCATCTGTGAGAAATTATTCCCACTTAAATATGCACAATAAAACTGCGTCTGGTTAAATTCCCGACTGGTAGGATGGAAAAATATTAACAGCCAGGAGACTTGCCACACTCTCAGACCTTTGCAGTCCCTAATGCTGGAAGGGTAAATGGAAACCCTGCAACAGATACAGGACTAGAATTTCTCAGTGGGTCTTTTCACTCTCCAGAGTAGATGAACATGTCTTTATTGCAGAGCCTGTTACTAGCACAATGTACAGGGTTAAAGCATATATATATATAGATATACACACACAGAATAAATTTAAAATAAAATCTACAGTCCTTTATAGTCATCCTTAGCACGTACATAATGAGAGATGCAGTGCTGACAACTTAAAAAGGGCTTTTAAAATCCTCTTTTGCCATTCATGCAAATAATTAGGTTTTCTCTTTGATCTATTTTTGAAGTTTTTCCCTTTTCTTTACAGAATGGACAATTCAGATTCAAAATAGGGCACAAAAATTATGTGTTCATTGGAACAAAGATTTACATTACATACATACCTCGAGTAAGCTTGAAAATGGAAATATTGTAACCAAATAGAAGTGATCTTTGACTAGCTATAAATTGTTATCTCCACAAGATTAAAAGAACTGTGACACGGAGGAAACAAGTTCTCAAATAAGCAAACCAGGAGGGAAGAAGTGGCATCATAGAAATGAAGAGACGTGACTGCAGTTTCCTACAGCTGCTATGAAGGAACAATGGATATGAGTTTTAAACCTTATGAAAAAATATATTTTTACTACACTAATAAAAGCATTAAAATTAAAGTAATAATCCTGTGTAATTAATTCCATCTGGATCAGGAATTTTTAAATTAGCCACTCAGTGCTTTCATTCCAACTTACCATTTCTTGAAGAATTACAGACAGGAGGAGCAAAGCAGCAAGGCAGAATCACCTGGAAAAAGAAACTACTTTAGAGCAAGCTAGATTATACAAAAAGAAATATCTCTTTATGTCTAGTCATATATATAATTATTAGCTATTTTGAGTAGTTAAATAAAGGCCTTTTATATTTAATTTTGTTTTTTTAAAGCTCATAATCCCCAAATTCTTATCATGTCGACTCATCAGTCCAGTGCCCTCTCTCTTGTGGGTTGATGCTGGCTGGAGGCCAGGTATCTCCTAAAGCCACTCTGTCACTCCCCTCAGGTGGACAGGGGAGAGAAAACATGACAAAAGACTTGTGGGTGGAGCAAGGCAGGGAGAGATCCTTCACTAGTTCCTGTCATGGGCAAAGCAGATTTGAACTGGGGAAATTAATTTATTGCACATCAAAATTGGAGCAGGGTAATGGGAAACGAAAACAAATCTTAAAACAGCTTCTTCCCTTCCCTCCCTTCTTCCCAGGCTCAACTTTGCTCCTGATTTTTGCACCCCCACAGTGGTGTAGGGCCATGAGGAATGAGAATTGAAGTCTGTTCATCACAGCTTGTCTCTGCTGCTCCTTTCTCCTCAGGAACAGGAGTCTTCACACTATCCCCTGCTCCAGTGTGGGTTCCCTCCCATGGGACACAGTTCTTCATTAACTTCTCCTACAGCTCCATAGTCCCCCATGCAGTCACAGTCCTGCTCTAGCATGAGCTTCTCTCTCCACAAGCCTGCAGGATCCCTGCCAGGAATCTGTATTTCAGGCAAAGCACTTTTATTGTACACAGATTTTCAGTGGAGTTAAAGTATCCATTAAATGCCCAGCAACTTTTAATATATCATGGCCATTAAAATATCCATCAGGAAAGAAAAAGGCCTTGGATGTTACTTGGTACTTCAAAAATATCAGTAATTAAAGCTGTGAAATAAATAGAGCCTGAAGTCAGTAATATCAATGTGAAATACTGGGAAGGAGAATAAGTAAGAAGCATCAAATAAGGCAGAAAATATAAATAAATTTTTATTACTATTCATCTTAATATTCTCTCCAAAGACTCAAATAACAATCCATAGCTGCACATCACATCTCATCTGCCTTGCAGGGGTCTTGTTGCCATTATGAGTGGGGTTTTTTGCATGTATGTGCACACTCCAGAGGATGCAAAAATACTGTAGAGATAAAAATAGTGCAACTTGTGAAATAAAAGTCAGATTATTTTGGAGGTCCTAGGTTATTTTCATTTCCTTTCGTAAATGTCTATGAAAAAAACAAATTGTGATAGGCATAATGCTGGGACAGAAACACTTTCAAGTTGATTATGACAGAAAGAATAAACAGTATAAAAGTAAGTAGTTAGAATGCTAACTACTTACTACAGACCATGACTGAAAGTTAGAAAATTCCTTATTTCATATACGCACCCTAGAAGATATTGGAGGTACTCTGTGCATAGGAAATTTTTTTTTCAGAAAGATAACTTTTTCAGTGGGTAGGTAATTTGTTTAAACATTAAAACAATCTTCTTGTGTAGGAACAAACTGAAAAGAAAGGGTGGAAGACACAAAATCCCATGTGTCAAAATGGTGCAACAGCAGGAGCTCAGAAGGGAAATTGCAGTACTCAAGTCTCTTCATACCAGCCAATTTGACAGAATTGCAGAAGACATAGAGATGCTATCAAGCACTGATTGTGCCATTAAAAAAAGGCTGGGAAATATTGAGAATTAGTCAGAAGGAGCTCAGATTGAGATGGCAGTGTTGAAAGAGAAAAGCAAGACACTTAAGAACAGAAGATAAACAGGGCAGAAAATGGAATAACCTATCAAAATGATTACTCAATAATGGCAATTAAACTTTCAATGAGATGAGACTATGCCACTAAATTAGGAGCAGAGCAGCAGCTAATAAATTCTAAAATGCATGCTGTCCAAGTAGCTGAGCTATTTGATACATTTCTCCACAATGAAAATTAGAGTTATTGTAGCTTACAGCATAACTGAAAAAAATCCAAGATCCCAGGCTTACATCTGATCAGGTCACAAACCTTAAATTTCAGTACATAGAAGCTGCAGGTCCTGGATGCCCTAAGGCCAGAGCTTCAGCTGGTCTGAGGGTACAGTGTAAGTTACAGCAATAAACCAGTGGATTACAGGAGAGAGGTGATCCAGAAAGGATCTGTCGCACCAGGGAGGGATTTTCACAGAAGCCACAGATGTCTGTGCTCATCAGAAGCAAACAGTCTAATAGCTTTCATAACTGCTTTCATAACTATGAACACCACCCACTAGAAATCACACTCTGCAAGCTTTCCAAGAACCTGGGGAAAATTCTCAGAATGCTTTTTAGTAGTTCTCTCACTGTTGTGCAGTAGATTTAGTCAACCATAGTCCCCTGCTCCTGCCCCACCACACTTCCTAAAGTGAAAAATCTCTGCATCATGATCCATGATGATTAGGAATTAGAAAAAGTCTACATTTTAATCACATCTACTATAATTTCCTGTCTCATTTTAAGTTATTTATAACTTCCTGTCTTCTGAAAGGTTTTGTGGTAAGCAATGAATCAGAGAGCAGCTAAAAGCAAAGAACTACAACATTTCAGTTGCATCTGAATCACAAAGAATATCCACCTGTTTGTTTTTTTATTGTAAGTTCAATTGCAGTTCAGTTTCTCCTCTGCTCAATAACCAAGTTACATGAATGGACCAGTGATATTTTTAGGTATTTATATTGTTAGATGACTCATGAAAAGAGGACAGTTGATTATGTTGCAACTAATGATTGAAAATAACAAAAATGTGTTATTATAAATAATATTAATGTTACTTTGAATGTATTGTCTTTGTATCTGCATATAAAAAAAAATTACTGCAAGTAAAGGCAAGCCCACTTGCTCTTATGTGTTTTTTTTTTTTAGAAACAGCATGCAACACTGTCTAACAATGATTGGAATCTGCCATTGAAAAGCTCTTGGAAAATGGAAAATTACAAGTTCAGCAAAGACCATGCTGATGTCCTATTTATACTTGGTTCCCTTATGTCTTTAGTTTTAGACCTGAAACATCAAAAATCTATCCACTTAATGTGATGTTTTAAAGTGTTCACTTATATGAGGTCAGCTTTTATTTTTTTTCCTCTTATGTCACATGGTGTGGAAAACAAAGAAAGAACTACTTTAGTTAACACCAGGCTGTGAAAAGTCAAAGAGCAATGCTTTAATAATATTGTGAAAAAATTAGTTTGAATCTTTAATGTGTTTTGATGTCCTTTAACCTGGCTTTATAAACCCAAGACTAACAATTCTGCAATTCACAGAAGCTGTTATCCTAGGATATGTCCTTTATTTTTCCCCTAAAGTTTGTCTAAACACCATTCAAGTAAGTTACTTCATAAAAATGACTCTCCTAAACTACTCACTTTAAACCAGAATAAGAAATTGTGTCTTCATTCTCCCCTCAGACTTCTCCTTTATTTGTATCAAAATCAAGAAATGACACTGGCAATCACTTGCAATTTCCTTTCTTTTAGAGACAAGAATAACAAAAATAACCCTTCAAAATCAACCAACAAACCAAATATGAATCCTCATCCCACTACACAGTCAAATGTCATAACTAGACACATATATCAGAATTTGGGAGGGGTTAGATGATTCATGACAAATCACACAGAACTAACTCACTAAATATTTATTTTGAGTCTATGTAACTCATGTCATAGGGTCAGATCACTTGTGCTTGTTAAACCACTGCTTAGCCCAGAAAAGAGAGGATAATTTAATCTCCAATTCTTATTGAGAAAAGTATTTTTTTGAATGTGTTTGCTATTTATTAAACTCCACAATGAACCCTGAGAAATACAAGCCATTTTCCCATTTAAAAAATGAAGGATGTAGAGTGTAATCTTTTTTCCCTTCATTGAGCACACAACTCTGCACTGCTCTGATGGAAATCAGTAACTGTTCTTGGTGAGTGGGAGTTAACCTGCCTGAGAAATCCATCTGCATTTTAATATTTTGATATCTGGGATCAGTAGCCATGCTGGTGAAAATCCCTGACTTTTGGGTTTTTAAACAGCCCCTTTGTACCATTCTGTTTAAAAGTTTTTTCTCTCATTGAGACTAAACAAGGATTGTCAGTGCAGCTCATATTCCCTACAGGTGTTCAACTTGCATTCTAGCAGAACTTTTTCCTCTTTGTCTGCACTTGAATAGACTGAAGTAGGGCAGATTTAATACCCAGTCTCATCAAAATCAAAAAGAACCCCAAAAACCTGGAACAAGATGCCTACACCCACAGCAATTACATTCCCAAACTGGTTTCTATCTCTTCTGTGAAATGTGTATTGCAAGACTGAATTTCATTAAAGACCTGTAGTTTCTCTGTAGCACTATTACATTTGTGATCTGCATCTGCAAGGAATAATCACCCTGGACTTCTATTTTTAGTGAAAAATGTGCAATTTTCAATCAAAGCTGTAGAGTAGCAGCCATGATCTTCCCCTCTCTCCTTGTCCCATGATATTTGCTGTGGTTGCAGTTGTGATAGCCCTGCTAGACAAGTTGTTATTTTTCTCACAGGAAATTCCAGATTACACTGCCATTGCCCTGATACCAGATTATCAGCCTCAAACCACTTTCCAATTCCTTGTCATTAACAAACCAGTTTCTTTCCTGTTCATACCATGTGGCACAAGTAACTTCTGCTTTTCTTTAGGAAAGGTGAAACTGATGAAGATGACAGACTGAAAAAAGAAAAGGAAAAAATAAAAAAGAAGCTAAGGTGGACTCCAAATACTGCTGACCCCTTGGCTGCTCTCTGAAAAGTGAAAAAGTATGAGTATTAGAGTAAATACACTATTCTATCATTGAACAGAAATATTAAAGTACTCATTTTATAGTTCTATTCTCATTTCATTTTAATTTCAATCTAGAAATCATACATTCATTTGACCAAAGCTTGAACAAGATGAAAACACTTCAGCTATGTTAGTAACCTTGTTCTGCCCTGGATAAATCCTTTAGCTACCATGTTGTTAAAATTAAAGAGTAAAATGGTGAAAGAGTAACCACCACACACTTGAGCAGTGTCAGCACAATGATATTTCCTCCAGTTCCACTGCTTGACCTGCTTCAATAGATGCTGCTTTAATAGGAAACTCTGTGACAGATATCTTTAACAGAAACCTATAAATAAATAGAACTAAATTTGGCTTATAAGGAAAGAGTATTAAGGCTGCAGTTTAACATAAACCTGAAATTATGAAATTACAGGCTTTTGCACCTAAAAACTCCTTCAAGTGATGAAATATGTGGAGAGGCTTTCAGAATTAGACAGCTAAAGGATGTGTAAAGAACATGGACATAATCAGACTAAGGTCATTGCAGTGCTGCATGACCACACTTCCACTAAAATAAAGGAGTTGATCAGAACTTTCTGCAAGCAAATAATACTTGTGATTTTGCAGGTGAAGTGCTCCACACACACTGGGCCTGGGCTCCCAAGCTGCAGAAGCAGCATCCTGAAACAATAAAACATATTCCAGGCTCACCCCATGGAAAGGTACATGCAGAGATCTCCATCTACCTCAGTGCTTACTAAATGGGAAAAAACAAAGATCAATAGCAAGAGAAACTGCATTTTCAGGTTTCAAAGTGATGCAAGTAATGCAGAAGAAAAAACTATTGGAAGTAAAACAACCATCAGTGCCCTTCCCACAGAGAAGTTACTTTTGTTTAGCATTTGCATTGGTGATTTATGTTGATGTGGTTATGGCTCAGAGTAGTGGACTAATCTGGAATACTGATGAAAACTACCCACTAATAACAAGAGCTAGATGTATTACCATAATCTCCCTGTCTGCAAGAGACCTAATAGATAATTATGAATATTTGAGTGGGATAAGGATTTTAGCAAGTAGTAATGACCTAATATTTCAGTGCTGGAGAAAAGCCACCGATTCCTTTAATTAGTGTTTTTCTCACAATCTGCCTATTAAATTCAGGGAACAATGGAGAAACTCTCATGAATCTTCTAAGTTCTGGCATATAGATTTTGCAACCATGACTTTGTCACTTTTGTTGAATAGAAAGAAAATTGACAGCTTATATTTCAGATTTTTGTTTTTCTCTTACAACTGGCTCAGTACTTTCACTTTCAGTATCACTTCACTATCACTTGAGCAGTTACAGTTTGATGAAAGACTATTTAAAAAGTATTTAATAGAAGTATTTAAATGCAATACACAAATTTCACAGAGAAATGAAGCAATTCATCACTCTAAGACAGATGTACCCTTCATTTTATGTGAACCTAGAAGATGTGCTTGGTTTTTACTACTAGGTTACTTGATTTTCCATTAGCTTTATATGCTGCAACATGTAGTTCTGTTCAAAACAAAACAAACAAAAAACCAATCAAAAAAAATCCACAAAACCAAAACAATCAACCAACCAGATAAACCACTAAAAACACACACAAAAAAAAAAACCAAACAAAACCAAACAGACAAAAAAAAAGCCGACAGTAAAATTCTTTTTTTCTTTTTCTCTTTTTTAATTTTTTTTTCTATTATGAGGGTTTAAACACTAGTGAATGCTGCAGAAGGGTACTGGAGAAAAAAAAAATCCATCACATGAACAAAACATAATCAGAGCCAAATTCAATTTCAAGACATTGAAGAGCTTTGTACAGAGGATGAAATTATTTTAAACAAGTTTTGAATTATCTTGCACAATGTTGGCCTTCCCTTTTTCCCCCTTTTTTTCCCACCTTTTTTTTGTTTACCACTTAAGTGCAGGATATTTCTGAGGAAAGGAGTAGTTACTGTCTATTTCTCCGACCAGAGGACAGTTTCTGTCCTGGCACTAATGTTTGGGTTCTAAGCCCAAAATAAACAGTGCTAGTGATTAGGCTACAGATCAACTTCAGGCAATAACTATCCACCTCTGTTCAAAATGATATAAAAAACCAAAACTTGAGTTTTAGGGATCAGTTCCTTTTTCTTATAATGTGCATCTACAGCCCAATGGTATCTTCATATCATTACAGTATTTCTTACATCGGTTCAAACTCCCAGCTCCAAACACACTTTCAAGTATTTCATCTGTCTTTCATTTATTGTTCTTTTGATTCTCTAAGTATCAAGGAAAATAAAATCATGCTTGAAATGAAGAGCCACATATTGCCATAACACTATTTAAAAACTAGTCCTTTACTAGAAATCATATGCCATCCTCAGATTTTCTGTGGAAGCCTTGCTCGGTCGCGACTCCTTTGGAATAAGTGAACAATTATGGGCCTCAGCACTGGCTCCCCACAGCTCTGATTCCACTATTGCTGCAATAATCAAGGCTCAGCTTTCCTCTTATTTTCCCCTTACCTGTGGCTTCCAAAAGCTGTGAGGCCCAGGCTGCAAGGAGTGTGGAATGTCAAAAGCAGATAAGTGCTCCTACACAGCATGTGTTCACAGAAAGGTACCCTGTTATACAAACATGCTATTTTTAGCCAGGAGCCAGTTCCCTCAGTGTGCTGTAAGTAAATTGGGAATACATTTAAAGTTACTGAAATATAGCTCTTCCTACTTGTGCTGATCTGCATTCTGAAAGAGAATAATTGTGTTTAAAACCATTAATAATAGTATTCAATATCGTAAATAACAAGAGTAATGAAATCCCTGTGTGGGAATTCTATTTTATTCAATTCTGTTGACACTGTTGTACTGGAATGGGAAAAACATTATATCTTCCTTAGGTAGCATTTTAACACATTCTATGGGAAAAAGATGAAAGGTGAGTGCATCAGTTTTACTGTGCTAGTAGAATTACTGTGAATGTAGTTCAGGATCAAATTAATTAAGATAATACAAGCAAATAAAACAAGCCCTCTGCTTAATATGAGATTTGAAGATTTATTGTGAGCCAAGATAAAAGTTCCTCTCTGCAGAAATGTACTTTTGTTTTCTTTCTAATTTTAGCCCAAACAAGGAGATCATGTTTTCCAAAAGTCATAGAAAAAACACACAAAAATCTTAAAGGAAAGACTGATTTTTAAAAAGAGTACAGCAGCACTTCAGTAGAAAGCTGGTTCTTTGACCTAACTAATAATTTGCCTAAATGGTTACATGTGCAACAATAAATATGCTTTAGATGGGAGGGTATTTTACTGGCAAAATGATGGTCTTGTAGCAATACCAATTAACTGATATTATCATCATAAAGTTGATCATATATTTCAGTAAGAGACCATCCCTGTTATTTGAGCTGAAGAACTTGAACTTCAGAATTATATTTATCAGGAGAGAAATATATATCAAGCTTGCAGGAAAACTGTTTAAGTAGCCTTTCCTCCAATTCCCCACGGTAATATTCCTACCATGCAGCACTTGCAAGCTAATTTTTTGCATCTAAACCAATATGTATTTATATCCAGGTTATAATTTATGGGTGGAAGGTGTTTAAGGCCAATAAGACAACATATAATTAAAACAATATGGCAGACAAAATCTAAGCATGAATGTGCAAACAACTATATCAGAGCATTGGTATTTAATGTTGTGTGTCATCACTAAAATACACTGTGCAAAAGTTTCATGTATTCAAGATGTGTTTGATAGAAGGTAATAAATGATAAAAACTGTTTGAATTCATTTCAGGCTTGTTTTTATACATAGAAATATTTCAATTAAAAAAAAAAAAAAAACACCACATGAACAGAACACATTCAAAGCCAAATTTGACATCATGACATTGAAGGGCTTTGTGTAGAGGGTGAGATGATTTTAAAAATAAATAAACCACCAATGTGTCTGATTTGTGACAATGCCTCAGACTTCACAAAACAGCCAAATCAGCTGTGTGAAAATCATATCAAAGTTGTGTGATATAACCAATGCAGTCCTCACTGCTTTAAGACTAATGTTGGCCTTAAAAAAAGTTTTCTGTTTCTCAAGTATTTGTGTACTATGTGTGCTGTAATATTACATCCCAGGGTCATATTTTTCATGTTGATAAGTAATAGGAGTAATTTCATAGGAGTAATAGGAGTAATCTTCTGAGAATTTCATGCCAATGACTGCAAAATTAAGCTTTTTCTTTTTTCTTTTTTGTCTTAATTCAGAGTGAGAAATCTCAACCTTACATTTTCATCAAAAAGTTCATGAGCACAGTTCGCAAACTCTGAGAAAAAAAAAAGTCACAAATCTTTTTTTCTTTTCAATTACTCTTCCATATTATACAGAATCAGCATACTACAGCATAAAAATAAAATGTGTAGCAAGTGCCTCATTCACTCTTTGTGGGGAATTTCAAATATGCCTTATTGTGTTTGTGATTTACAAACGAAATACAGCCAAAAAGTCCCTCGTGGTGTGCATTATTTGTCACTCACAGTGACAAATAGGTTTGGTCTGTCATCACCCAGTGTAGTGACAAATGGGTTCCTGAAAATATTTGAGACAACTGAAATGCCAGGGAGCAGTGCTGAAATTTTTGCAGTCAAGAGAAATCCATATGCTTGACCCTGATGAAGGCAGCTCATATTTGAAATTAAGGAGGAAAAAAAAAAGAAAAAAACTCCTATAGTTAGATCATTCCACTGGAATTACATTTTGGCAACTTTAAGATATTCCAAACTCTGCTTCCATTTTTTTTTTTTTACCCCAGAACATGTTTCTGACATCTTGTTTTGTTGTAGGCATACATCAAATGCACCCATCTTCAAAAACGTTTTTAAGGTAGCTTCATCTCTGTGGAAGAGTTACAGAAATAAAGCTTACAGAATAAAAACAAAAGCAGACTTAAATTTCTATTAAAACAATGAAATGTCTAAAGAGCCTCACAATGATACTCATAAAGAAAATATTTTAAACTAAAATGGAGATATAGATTTTCTTGGAAAACAAAATTAGTAATTTGTACAACCTAGTTTGAAAAACAAATTCTGCAATATGATCTACTAGCAACAGCTTTCCAACAAAAGTTTCTGAAACATCACTACTTCAGAAAAATATTTCAGAGTCAAGATTTGATCATTTGTACTGCAAAGACAAACTGAGCTTCTTGTGCTTCCTGAATAGAACACCACTTCAAGAAAAACTATTGGATTCTAATTGCTTCACATCCAACTGCAATGTTCTGTTCAATATACTGTAAATATTTTTATTCTGTCAATAAACAGTTAAAAGAGACACTCACTTATCTGATACTTTCCAGTGTGATTTTCTGGTAGATGAAAAATGCTAAGTAACTAAAAAATGCAAGACTGGTTAGTTATTCATAAAATGATTGAACTAACGAATAATTGTTTTCTTTAAAGAACAATTTTAGAATTATGCAGTTTGCTTTGAAGAATCTCCTCAGGTCATCCTCATCCTCAAAAAGCACAGAAACAGCTAAAAACACATGAAATTTTGCCTTCACATAGGAGCTGAAGACTAATCTGCCTTTATTTGTCATTGCAATTTTAAAGTTTTATATTTTGTACTAGTTTTATTCCAAACTGTAAACAAGGCATCAGCACTTTGGTTTTAGCCAGGTTTCTGGATCTTTTCAAAAATCCTGCTCTATTCTGCAATAAAATTGCAGGGTCCTACTTCACAGTGAACTAGATGGATTCAACAAGAGAAGAAAAACCTAGATAAGACCATTCTGGAGATACTGAAATGGAAGTGTGATGGTATTCTGATGTTTTAAAATTTATTCTTTTTTTAAAAAATAAGTTTATTTTTAGTGAGTTTTTAGTTTAATTGTAATTCACATTAAACTTCCTTGTTTTTCTTCTCAATTTAGAAATTTATTATCTCTAGGACATCCTTTTGCCTCTGCCTGGAGAACTTGAGAAGCACACATACCAGCTAGAACAAGGAACTGAGAATAAACTCTGCCACACAGAGATCTTGAAACAGTCAGAGAAAACTCCTCCATCCCCTCCCCAGTACCAAGGGCAATATCTCAATTACCAGCTTTACAACCACAGCAGACCCTATAAAAAAATAAGAATCTTACAATGTCTCAAGCAGGCAACACTGAACCAAGAGAAGCTGGATTACTTCCCAGCATCTCCTAATTCAATTCTCATGACTTTCACAAATTTTTATTAATCTATTCATCAGCATCCATCAAGAATTTATGTTTTCTACCAACAAAATGTATTCCTCCCCCAGTTTTTTTTTCCCCTTTTAATGTTCAACAATAGCACTGGGAAACACAATTACTCAATTTTAACCTCCGGTTTGAGGCTTGGAAAACACATTTAAGAAGTAGGAACTTTCGTGCCTTTTTAAAATGCACTTTACAGTTTCTCTAGTTTAAACACTTGGACTTTAAAAATAATCTTCATTATCTGTATAAT
Source organism: Parus major (assembly GCF_001522545.3). Classification (NCBI taxonomy): domain Eukaryota; kingdom Metazoa; phylum Chordata; class Aves; order Passeriformes; family Paridae; genus Parus; species Parus major. Next base: position 106,906,134 of record NC_031768.1, read on the forward strand.
ATATAGATTTCTTCCAGAGTTATGTGATCTGCCCAATTTTATTTAAATTTTTAGAATGCAAGAGAGAGATGTTTCTATTTCGGTTTGTCCGCTTTCCCTGATTAGTCCCTAAGCAAAATATTACCACATTGTATTCATTAAAAGTTTACTGAAACACAGAACCTTGACTCATTTTTAAATTAGCTTAGAGAAAACATAGCAGAAAAGTGATTACTAAAATGCAAATCAAGATCCATAGAAAAAATACGGGGATTTTGTCACAATACAACATGTAAACTAAACACTGACTTGGAGAAAGGCTGATGCTCATGCTGACTGCCTGCACAGGTTTGTGCAAATTGTTTCTGTGACTTATCAGTTCACCTGATAAGAAGAAAACCCTTGCTATGGTCACAGAGACAGAGGTAGTGAATATATTTCAAAGATTATTTATCAACATTTATCAGTTTTACCACATTTTGAATTCTTTCCAGCTTTGATTTTATTGCCTTACTTGTGTGTTTCTGACCTGACTAGGATGGTCCCAGCCCCCCATAGACACCTTTTTTCCTGCACTGCTGATGACTCTGACAACTATCCCCTTGTGTATTATTTTTATTCTTGGTTATTAAAAAAGCAAATATAAATAAGCTCAATGATCTATTTACATTTCTGACATCATCCCAGATATGCTTCCACTCTAATCATAGTTCACTTTATTCTTTAAAATCTCTATGGGACAATGCCATGAGGATATTTTTTTCTAAAAATACCCTAAAATAGAGAAGCACTAAACAAACTGCAACAGTTCCTCCTGGCATGATGTTTAATGTGATTTCTTTTTCTAAGCCAATTAAAGGGCCTTGAGGGGTCCTTAAAAGCTCTTTTCACCTCGTTCACACTTTAACCTCTGTCTTGCTTGCTCACAGCTTTCCAAAAGAATTCAGAACCCTCAAATGCTACACAGAGCATGAAAAAGTATTGCAGTTTTCATGATCACAAGCTTATTAGCCTGTCCCCTTCTTCCCTCTGTCAGCAGGAGCCCACAGCAGTCTCCATTCCTTGGTGAGCACCTGGAATATCTATTGGAAAAGGCGAGTCAGGGACTACAAATGAAGAGACAAATGGCAGAAAGGGTGAGCCACAGGAAGGACAGGAATGCTGGATGTGGGACAGGAAGAGCCCATCTCTGAACACAGATCTTCATCTGGTATGCAATTTTAAGCTATAGTTTTGACCCACATCACCCCCTACAAAACACAATCCTCATTTTGAAACCGAGTGATGTGTCTCTGATTCAGAGGTAGAGCTCTGGCCTGATATCCTCTCCCCCTTCCTTGAGAAATAGACTCTATTTTTACCAGAAGAAAAAAGAAACTCTCCTTTCTAATATAGAAAAAAGGTGCATGAAAGTAAGAGAGATTTTTTTCCTTAGTGCATGATACACTAATATTCCCTTGAGATATGTTACAGTAAAAAGAATCAAGCAGTTATGTAACACTTTTACTTTTCTTAGCACAGAGACACAGGAGTCCAGACAATGAATTAACATTTAAAATTTATAAGTAAATGATGGTTTAAGATGCTTTAATAAATTATTTTTAAAATAAACATTAGAAGTGAAAAATCCTTAAGGTATCATAATTATGTAAAAGATAAATAACTCTTTTTTAAATAATATGCCTCGGAATTTCCCTAATTTTTTTGTTGTTGTCTGTTTACTTGTGATTTTTTTAAAGTTCCATAAAGGTTTTTTGTTCTTGTTGTGTGTTTGCTTGTGTTTTTTGCTTTTTTTTTTAAATGAAATTCACATTCAGTAAGATAACCATGTTGTGTAGCAGTGTGCTTTCTTTCTGAGCATCTTATATCAGTAAAACTTTTTTTAAAGATTGGTACAATTTTTTAATAACTCACACTCCTAGACTGACTGCTTAGCCCCATAAATTCATTCTCTTTCTATGCACATTTTTATGTGGTTCCATTGAATTAGAATGATGGAGAAAATAAAGTTTACGCTTATTCAGGTCTTTTGCTCTCATGGAAAAGGAAACCTAAGATAGAGTCATACTCCAATGTCACAATCTTTCTGATATAGAAATCCTAATTATTATACAAGAATCTTTCTGATATAGAAAGTATTTTGACCCACATTCTGATACAGAAATCCTTATGATTACACAACAACACCATGTGGTTATAGTGGTCTTTATTTCTCAGACTCATGCAGTCCAAGTTTGCATCCCTGTAGCCATGCTGTTTTCATGGGGTTAGATAGATAAATAGATAGATAGATAGATAGATAGATAGATAGATAGATAGATAGATAGATAGATAGATCTTCACCAGAGATAATCAGATTCCAGATAAATTGCTGAGAATTAGGTACTTTTGCACACTTGGCAACTGCATTCTTTGATGGCACATACATATGATGGCACATATTCTTTACATGCATAAAATTACTACCATACCTTACAACACTTCAACTCCCTCCCTAAACCCCATCCAACTTTTTAAAATTTCCCCAGGCAAACAGAAATAAATTATGGAGTGGCTGTCCAATAATGGACAAAAAAAAAAAAGGATGAGTATTAAATCTTACAGAATCTGACATCCACTCCTATTCCACAGCATGAGAACATACCATTCCTACAGGAGCAGTCTTTCACTCCCTTGTGATTTTTCATTCATCTAAAAGAAATAAATGGAGATCAGAAAAAGGCCAATGTTTTCATAGTTCCATTCCATTCTACTCCTCTCAGGACTAGACTCGGGGCTCCCTGGTACAATTCTGATTAAATAATATTGTTTAACTTAATTTTGCTTTAATTTGCCCTCATTTGTAAAACTCTTTGACGTTTTACATAAATGCCACTGACTGGCTGAGAAGGTGCCTCAGCCATCAGCAAAGCATGCTGGAGATGTACCTGTGCACTTCTAATTTTTCTTACAGTGCAGGTGCATTTCTAACAGAAACAATCATGGTTCTGCTAATTCAGAGGGAGTCTTGAAAGCTGTCAGCAGTTATAGATCCATTCCAAACCACTAAAAAGGCTTAAAAGGGATCAGAAAACAGGGACTTAAAAATCTCTTATGGCAGTAATAAGTGCAAATTAGCTACTTGCCTGCTTTATGGGAAAAGCAGGTGACTGTGTATAGCAGTAGATACAAATTTGACTTAGCCTACTTTCCCCCCATCCCTCAAGGAATATTCATTTGGCCAAAGAGACATCATCACTTAAACCTGAATTTTGCCTCTTCTGAAAACACAGGTTTTATTTCATTAAAAAAGTCCAAAACAATAGAAATGCTGGAGTACCTAGGAACTTAAATTACAAAGGTTATGCACAAAACTCTTTAATTCCAGATCACTGGTTTAATGTTTATGTATTACAGGACAGACATTCTGGGTAAAGGTAATGCATGCCTACAAAGACCAAGGTGGCTCTTAAACTTCATTGAACAGAAACTGCAGGAATATTGGTCCCCTAAAGAAAAGTCAGAGAAACTAAGCTGAGACAGCCTCAATAAGACTTGGGGTTGTTGTGATGCTTCAGTAACATTTGAAAAACAATTAACAAGAACAAAACCCTTTAAATTTCCAATAGGACAAAGCTGAACTACTGGTAGGTGAGGTATATTTAGGTTATCTGAGCTGTCTCTAAGATGTAGAATAAACCTCAGAGATGCATCACATAGAACTCATGTTTATTTTCTTTGATTTTAACATGTCAAAAATTAGGAATTTTATAAAAAACAATCTTATGGGGATAGGAAAGCCAAAGACTGCATACTAGGATTTGTTAGTGCATAATCTAATATCCTTCTTTCTATGATTTTTGGATCAGAATTCCTAGCTGAACTCATGAACAGCACCCTTTTAACCCTCACCATACAAGGATGTTATTTTTAAGCAAATGATAAGTGTTTATAGACTGCAAATGGCTACAACAGACAAGAAAAATGACAAGCTGAAATTCTTTAGTGGGTTGTTGATGACTACAGTTAAACATTGCCTTTTCTTAACTACATTATTTTTACCATTGTCAATACTGTGTTACATCTATTCCGTGGGGAATTTTTGTTGCTGAACTAACATTGATTGAAACCTCCAATATCTGGTATTGAACACTGTACTAGAGACTATCCCATCTTTCTTTTGCTACAACTGCAAAACCCACGCAATTCAGACAAACTCTGGGGAGGAAAGGGAATCCCAAACCAAAATAAGGAGGCATATCCCTATTTTATTAGTCAGTGTTCCATATGGTCACGTACACTTAAAGACCTTGCTCAGAAATGGCACAATCCCTCTCTTTCTAATTTTATTCAAATGTGAGCTCCATTTAAACATGAAAATAAAAGGAAACAAAACCAAACAAAACCCCAAAATATTTTTAAGTGACAGTCCTGTTTTGGTACAGACAAATCATTGTTTTCTGTGACTCACATAACACTGTGTTATGACCAATCATTGCCTGGCACTCCACTAAATGAAGTAGATAAGCCTTTAGTTGTTTTTAAATATAAGTCCTTTTTAAGAATTTTGTTTTACATACTTCAAGGGAAAAAGCAGTATCACTGATTTAAACACTGCAATTTTTGTAGCGTAGACTCATATAGTAATAGAACTCTTTGGAAAAATAGTCATGACTCAAGTAGCTCTTTCCTATAATTTATGTAGGTTTTCACTAATTGACGGAATGAGGAATTGGTAATTAATTTTTTAAAGATTGAACAGAGAGTGAAGAAAACTTAATGAAATAATTCAGGACTCATCATGGTAATGCTGTACCTCTCAACTAGGAAACAGAAATAATGTACTTAATTCCAGGCAGTTGCCTGAGGGACTGGGGTTTATTAGCCATTGTTTGTTTCACTACCAGGTGGCCACATTCCTGGTTTTGTTTAGAGCTCTTAAAGTTCCTGCTGATTTAAAAGGCAGGGAATAAAATATAGGCTAGGTCAAATAGCATGGAGGAATGGAGAATGGTGCAGTCAGTGGTTCTCAAGGCAAATTTGGAGGAGTCCAAGAATGTCAGGAGTGGACATGTGTAACACAAATGGTCCCACCGCAGGAGCATGAAGACAGCAGCTGTCTGCTGTAGAGACAAATTATTCTCATTGCATAGATTTGGCTGGGTTGCAACTACTCTTGTTACTCTGAGCAGAGGAGAAAAGAAAATAAATTCCAACTCATGTTTCATCTTTGCCACTCTCTTTTCATCTCTCAAGCTTCACAACTTTCAAGTTGTGTCCTCGCTTCCAAGCTGTCAGTGATATATTATAAAATGAATAGCTTGAAGTGTTTGGCTACCTGGGGCCATAAACCCAGCAGGTCAGCAAGAGAAACTGTTGGGGGACTTTCTGTGGCTTTTGCTGGAATTAAAACAAAACAATCAGGAGGAAAGTGTCATGGGTACAGCAATAACTTATTAGTTCTAACACACATATCCCTGCAGATCGCAGCGACCTCAATCTGCTTAAAAAATAGCTTCCTTGGGCTAGCCAATCTTTCTGTTAAATAGGTTGGTCTTCCCCGGAGCCAAGATCTGCCTCCTTCTGCATGGCTTATTATAACAGCACAGGCAGTCTTTTTTGCTCTGACAATTTTCAAATAAAAATCAGTCCTATAAAGGCTGAGATTGTTTATTTTTCCTTAGGGCGTTCAGTTGTTCTGATTAGGGTCAGAGCAGAAGAAAAGTTGGATATTAAAACAGCGACGCTGCTGTTAACCAGAGGTGTTAGTTTTAGTTTAATTAACAATAGAGGAAGGCACATAAAAGAAATTAAGTCATATAGCACTGAAGATATGCAGACAAGGATAACTTGTGACTTGGTAACTGGTGACCTGCCAGTAAAGATCACTGTGATAAAGACAGTAGGAAAAACATTTCACACAATTCCAGAGTAACAAAATGGGGGGGAAAAGGTAGCCTATTATCATTTTTGACAGATCCAACATGCTCTCTGTGTACCTTTATTCAAAAGACACATTGCAAGGTATGTGAAGTTTATAAGTTCCTAGCAAAACCAAAGGTACTCCGTAAACATCCCATAAAACTCATCACCTTCCGTAATTATAGAAACATCAAAATGAGTGAATGCATCAAACAAAATACATATTCACTCCAATTCATATGTACCTTTTATATTGGAGCTTCTGGACTGTCAAGGAAGAAAGGCCTCAGATTACTCACATACTGTGAAATATGGGGACATTTCTCCCCAGACCATCATGGGTACAAGCTCTCACATTTATGTGACATCACCTAAAGGTCACTGTTAAAAATTTAGGTAGCCTTTGCAGCCCTTAAATGGAAACTCTGATCTCCTTTCCCAGATTTGGATCACCTCATAGCTGTGCTTACACAATCTTGACTTCAAAAACCTTCTTTCAGTCACAGAAGCGTCCAGATCCTTTTTATAACCTCAGTGGGTGAACATCAGCACCTTGTTCTAAGTCTCAGTGATAATTACATTGAATCTGCACGCAGAGTTCAAGCATTGAGAGCAGAATGTCAGGAGTTCTGTGTCCCTGAGAAGGATCTGCAAGTCTGTCCTGTTACTTACATATTATATTATGCATATCATCAGGCTTCCTGTTAGACCCTAATATTTTAGGCTAGATTACGTAAATGTCAGAATGTCATTCTCCTACTTATGAATTATTCGGAATAATTTACAGTAAAGCTATTTTTGGCACCACTGCGACCTGAAAGTATCTTACTTTTTGAAAGATTCTGAGTTAATTTACCTCTCTTTGGATTAATGTTTTTGTGATTTTCATAAACATCATCATCCACAATTCATTAAAATGTTAAACAGACAGCAAACAAGCCTGTTTTGTACTGGTGGAGTACATAAAGCTGTACATGAATTACTGAACTCTCTGATTTCTAGAACTGGGTAACCAAAGGTCATCCAACAAGACACACAAAACCAGAAAGTTGTTTTGGTTTTGGATTTGTGCTGATCTTTTTCTTGCTTGCTGAGAAAAAGATATGTTTGTCTTTAAGAATAACTTTATGCAAGGCATCAATATGTATCCAGGAGCTAATTGAATGCTTTAAAATGCTTCACCTTTGCTAATCCCTAGCACTGTTTGTAATTGCCGTGACTAATCCCAGCCTGTCACTTGGGATTATTTCTGCTTCCTAACAGAGTGAATCCTGAGCATTCAAAGAATATTCTCAACTCATTGGATATTTATATTAACAAAATTATTTAGCTCTATAATTGACTCAGGCTCACAAACTCAGAGAAGCTTTCTGTTTTTTGACTTCAGAGGCCGAGGTTTGTATCATTTTAACAGCTGGGTTTAAAAGCATTATTAGGGTGGGGGGAGGAAAGGGCAGAGGGGAAAACAGCACAGAAGGAGCACTGGATGCATCTTTTATGAGCCTGCTCCACGGGAACCCAGGACAGTCCAAAGTAGCAGAAGCTAAACACTTTTTCCATACTATTGCTGAAAAATTCAGGTACAGGAGGAGGGGTGGGGAAGTTTTCTAAGTGTGCAAATCCTTAGCACATAGTTTAAAAAGATTCTTTCCCTAGCAGAAAACTCCACACCAAACCAATTGAGGCCAACTTCATATGAGCAAAGGAAAAACATCTAGAACATTCCCAGGCAGGTGTAAGAAATGGTAAAGCAAAGAGCAATGAAATGAACTGGCAGCTCTCACCTTAGATGTTTTCAACTACAAGCCAATAGCTCACCACAAAGCAAAGCACTGTAGATTTTTTTTCCTTTTTAATAGACTTTCTTTTCCATGATTAGTTGCAATTAACAGACTGAAATACTGAAACAATCTATCAAGCTAAGCAACAAAATAAAGATTAATAGAGAAGCCTGTGACTCCTTTTTTTTTTTTGCCTTAGCCTTTCCTCCTAGAATTTCAAAAATATGTGTTTCTGAAATGTTGAATCAATTCTAGTTACTCTTAGAAATAAAGAAATTGTCATCCATATTACAGAACTTCTCATATTGTTTCTACATTCATTAAAAAAATAAACAAAAAAAACCAAACTAGCACATAAAACCACTAGAAATCATCAGCAACCCTACAAAAATAGTTTGAAGTCTTATCTACAACAGCAATAGCACCACAGATGCTGCATATTCATATCCAGTTTACATCTGTAATTCCAGACACACTACTACTGCTGCTGCTGGAATGCATTCTGGATCAAGAAAACAGTTTTATGTCAAACCCTGCTATTTCAAGCACAGGTATGATTAAGAACATCTATATTTTTAATTAAGGACTGTTCTGAAAAGCTGGTTCTAGTAATAAGTCTTTTTATGCATGTATATGGATCTCTGCAGATGTAATGGAATTGAGAAAAATAGTTTTACACCTTAAAAAAAGCCCCAAACCACAAACGAAGGAGCTTCACTAATAATAAATAAAGAAGAATGGTTTGAAAAATTCTAAGACAAAACCTGATAGATTCAATTTGATCCAAAGTTCTTCCTGTTATTTGGATAGGAGATAAGGAAAGAGAGAAATGCAGAGTGACTGCTATGAGTCATCTTTACTGTGGTTTAGAGTCTAAGCCATGCACCTGGCATGCAAGGAAGAAAGGAATTTTATGGGGGTGGCAGAAAAACCACAAAGCAACATGAAAACAATAGACAGAGATTATTTAATAAACTCATATTATTCAATATTTAACCCACTCTGTACTTAGGAGTCTCCTTCAGTTTACTGCAAATGTGTTGTGGTTTCAGGGCAGAGGAGGAGCTGAGGGACAGCTGCAAATACTGCAGGTTTTGATGTCTGTATTTTTTTCACTATACAGTCATGAATCTGAAAGAGGATAGAACTGACCTACCAGACCTTTTCTTTTTATGAGAAATGAAACAGGAAGACATTGCTACATTTCTGTAAGGAGGCTGACTGATTTTACACCTGGTACATCCCAGATTTAACATTGGCAGGCTTGGTTATTGCAGTGACAGGGGATAGAACTTGCCCAGAGCAGCTCTTAATATGTGGCAAGAAATGTATACTGTAAATCAAACAGTCCATCTTGACAAAAGAACAGTTGGGAGCCTACAGTCTTTTCATACAAATGAACAAGAAAAAGATATTTATGAACAGGAGAGAAATACTCATCTTTGGAGGAGGGCAAATAAACTAGCCCACACAGTTTGAACTTGATGAAAACTCTGTGTTTAGGATCAGCCTAAGTACAGAATAATTTAAATGTGTTTTGGTAAGTAAAGATTATGCTCCTGATACTTAGTAGTAGGTGTCTGCCTGAGTCATGCTAAACCCCAACTCTCCTAGGAAACATCATATGGTAAAATCTACTTCACTACAAGAAAAAACAATCTCTGTCTCTCTCAGTCTAGGGACCTTTTTAGAGTTACAAGCTTTAGAAGACATCTACATTTGCCTCAGGGTTTCACAACATTTGGTTTTGACTGGGCCTGGAAAAATAATTTTATGAACTGTTCCACCAAAATATCTCAGCTTTGAGTGCTGAAAATTAATCACCTGGCTAAGTACTTGACTAGGTTCAAGTTTTGTGTTTACTGTAAGTACTTGAAGTCATTAAAAACACAGCACGAATGAAAAACAAATATATATGGTGTTCTGTAGAGAGTTCAGTTCCATGAAAATGCAAATTCTCAGTGCATAGATAAGATGATTAAAAATGGAAAAGACAGCTTGAGCATAAATATATATGGTAACTACACAGCAGTCACTGACAATGCTGCATCTATTTTACAGAACATTTAAATCAGCAAAAAGCCAAGATACATTATTTAAATGGGTCTTTATCAAAAAATGTATCTTGAAATTTCTATGGAAGAATAATATCAGCTGGGGTATCCTTTAAAGATTGTAATTGGACTTTATCCCAGAAAAGGCTAAATAAATTGAAATATGTTTTATATCATTATGAATATTCTTTTGTGATAAAAATAGTTTTATATTTTGTAGCAGTTCAAAAAACTGTGCAACAAGGGAATAATAATAAAGGAAAAGAAGCAATCAAAATCAGAAAGGGGGAGATTTCTTGTATCCCTCTGCAAAAGAAGTAACAAATTACTTCTGTGAATAATTTCAAAGACTTGAATAAGCTGCATGCATCTCCCAGATGGCTCACAGAAAGAAATATTAAAGAATTGTCTGAAGCACTTGCAGAAAACATATAAGACTTCTTTTTTTTTAATCTCAAACATAAAAATGTGCGAACTACAATATTTACTGACACAGTTTTATCAGATAACCCTGTAAGAGAATCCTACAATAGCATAATATCAAGAGTCTATAGTCCATGAAATTTCCTCAGTAAACTGAAGATCCTTTCCAACATGTATATTCCTTCATATGCTGCTCAACAAGAAAAGTTTCTTAACGGGGTTTTTAAGGATTTTAAACAGGGCAAGATTTAATACCTGTAAACCAGATATAATCTGCCTTCACCCATTTCAAAACTACCTATAAAAAGGGACAATTTCACTGCTTTATGACAGTGATACTCTGTCTTGCAAGAGAGCAAAAACCTTTTTTTTCATATGTTGTACACAAGCAAATGACAAAGTTAATCTGAGAAGTGTTTAAAATCATGTTAGCTGTGAGATTTTTAACTTCAGCATTTATAACTCAAAAGAAAGATAAATATATATGATGCTTTACAGATAAATTTAGATTATTTATAAACATTTAGAAATGTCTCATAAAGCACTTGGAAGTACATTTTATATGCAGACACAGACACTTTGCATCTCCACATAACCCTTGCACATTGTCTTTGGTTGAGAGAGGCAAAAGCTTTTTAATTTTTCTCTGTTATTTTGCATTAAAAAGTTATTTCAGTGCAGAAAATAGTCTTCTCAAAGGCCACTGGAGCAGGATTTCTGTCTTCAATCTGGACTGGAAGTCAGTTCTAAAATTGTTTCTGAGCAGATGATCAGATCAAGCAGAAGGCAGGCTGCTATAGATTATACCAGGATGAGACCAAAGCTGACATTTAAGGACTTGAAACATTTATTAGCAATGGAAGTGGGTTTATTTTTATTTTTTTTTATTTTTTTTTTAAGTAATGCAAAGTATCTGGGTCACCTGGAGGCAGGAGAGGGCAGGAAGTCAGCTTTGTCTGAGCACCAGTCATGGGGAAAGACATGGATAGAGGTACCAGGGAGGACAACACAACTACCAGTTGTTGAGTTGGGGTAGATTCTGATCCTAACATATGTTGTCTTCTGGTTCTGCCAGCAGTCTACAAAAAAGGCTTCTTTCTTTGCTCATATGTGGTCTTAAGAATGTAAAATCAAGTATCTGCATTAAAAACGTTTCTAAAACTACAGCTTCTAGCAGCATAACTTTACATTTCCGTGTGTTTTCTTCTTTTCTCTCTCTTTCTTTTCCTCTAAACATAAACATAAAAGTCCCAAAGCATCCATATAAATAGCACACACAAATGCACTTGGGTGCTCATTCATTACTCACCCTGTGTCTCATTTTCTCACCTCAATAGGAGGTATGGTAGTTTCTTACATAGCAGCCTGTGTTGTCCTCTCTTTTTGGACCCCTCTGATAAGAGTGCACCCCTACACAAAGGAATTTCAGAGCTGCTAAATATTTGCTTTTCCACTATTTATAAGTCTGAATCAAAAGCTGTGTTAAATTAGTTGCTGGGTGCTATCCCCATGAGGATGCATTTTTTTACAGTTATCCTGATCTTGAAGCTTCCCATTCCAGCATAGTAGTGAAGCTGTGTTTCTTGTGAAGAAACCAATGCTTTTTCAAAATGTCCATTTTTACAGGACATAGAATATACCATTAGGTTACTCGAGGGGTTAATAAACCTCAGAATCACTTGTCTTGTCTACAGCGAAGTGGCATAATGACTTCACTGCTGCATTTTTTTTCCTGTAAAGAGGGACATTAGAAAACACACTGGAGAGAAATGAATACATGCCCTAAGCCCCTAACCAGCACTTAGAGTGTACCTGAGAGCATATTAGGAAAATAAAGAAGAATCTTCAATTTACTGACTTCAAATGATTTTTTTTTCCCCATTTTCTCTGTGGACTTCAAAACTGAGTCTTGAGGAACTTAAATTATATTTTACATGCAAAGCTTAAAACCTAATTTACCATATTCCTATCAGCCAGCAGATAAAGTCTATAGCACAGTGGTTTCCAAGGGCAATACCTATGCCCAAAGCTTTCAAAAGCTATAACATGGAGGACACAATAGAGGAGGTGATACACATCAGACTACTTGTCCCTGGACCCTTTCCTTTCAGCTTCGGGCTAGCTATGTATCTGACTAATCTGAAATCCTCTCATCCCCTCGAGAGTGTCACAGGCACTAACATATGTGGATTGCTGCAACTTCCTTTTTCTGCCAGTGCCACAGTTATCTCAGTTCAGGGACTCTGAAAGAATCACAGAGGGGACAGATAACTATATTTAAGCCTTAAGAATTGCCATCTTTGTGAGGGCTAGCCTCACTTTCCCATCACAGATAAAAGGGACACAGCAGCTTCTTCTGAGACAAACAAAATTGCAAGGACCACAAGGAAAAAGCTAGAATAGCACCAAAAAATATAAATGTACAGAGATGTCTTATAAAAGCACAAAGTATTGAAGGCATAGATAACTTCCTGAAGCTGGCAGCTGTAGTTCAGTGGAGCCGTGCCAGCACGCTCCAGCTGAGCATCAGGCCTGCACTCTTCCCAAACAGAAATAAACATTTTATTAAATCAAACCTTCTCCTTGCTGTGCTTTTACACCTAAGAACTTTTCCCAGCAGGCAACACCCTGCTAATGCTGCATAAAGCATTTTAGAGACACACTTCCTGGGTAGTTTTTGCCTGGGAGGAAAATCTTCTCTCCCTGATCTCTCATCACTCCGAGCACCTGGTGCCACTGCAACAAGCACCTCATGCTTTATATTTCCCTGCTTCCTGGTGCATTGTTTGTGTTACCTCCATCCCTGGTGTAGGCCTTAAATATCCTTCCAACAGTAAACAATCAAAGGACTTGGGCTTTTTAAACAGCATTAAAATAAATGCTGTGAAAATTAAATTAATTCCTATTTCCACCTTTTGAGTAGCAGCCTGCCAAGAAATCCCTGAGCTGATGTGTTTCAGCTTTCAGGGTGGCCAACCTCTTTCTGAAGTTTAGTTTCCAGCCCATACACAATCTGTCATACTTTGATCCATCACAAAAAGTATGACAGCACAACGAGGTGTCCCTCCACATCTCAGCTGTAATTGCTCAGGTTTTTGCTTAATCAGGAAATCCTGAGTACCTGTCAGGCCAAAGTCAGGGCAGCATGCTGTGACAAGGGTCATCTGTTTCCTCTCTGACTGCTTGGTATTAGCACAGCAGACAGCCTCACGTTGCTGGATGTGCTGCGTTGGCAGAGAGATAATAAAGCTTGCTATAGACTCTGGAATTCCCTTCAGGTTTCAAGTAACAGGCTTGCCAAAAGCGGTTCACCTTATTTTTAAATATTTTATGGCTGCATAGAAAGTGCCAGATGCTGCTCAGAAACTGGACTTAGAGCTAGCCACTCAAGCAGCAGAAAAAGGATATTGAAACAACTTTTATTTAGCAGCTGCCAATATAAAGGGAAAAGTCTAAACAAAACAGCTATGCTCATGATATAATTTGGGTTTAGAGCCACAGCTAAAGTGACACAGAACATTTTCCATTCAATTTGAGATGGCAGCTTCTGTATTTTACATACCGTTGACTTATTTTCTAGTCAAGACAGCTTTTTCCTTGTGTCAGTGGAATAGATGTTTGACCACCTGTTCTCAAAATTGAAATGTTTCACTAAAGAAACAGGCTCATTTTCTATCATGCAGAAGATATGCCATATTAGAGGTAAACTTGGAAGAGGAAGATACTGTGAAGAGAGACAGTGAAATAATTAGTGGCAAAGTGAAGGCAGTAAATTTAATGTTTCTGGATTTTGCTAATCTTTTGATATGGTGCCCCCAAAAAAAATTATTTGAAAGAAATGAATTCAATATTTGCTCAGAAAATAAACGTTGTCACATTAATGAAAATCTGTCTAAATTGTTCAAAGTTGTGTAATGATAAATGAGAACCTCGTGACTGTGATGGAGGACAGAGTTTTTTGGGGTACTACAGGCTTTGGTGTTTGCTCTCATACATTGACAGATATAAAAATTTTGTCTTCAGTTCTGAAAGGTATTGCATTGCAACCACAATATTATTGGGAAACATGACAAGAGGGTGACTCTAAACATAAGGTTGAAAGAAAGCTAAAACTTCATTTCAAATACATGAGAGGGTTACGTGAACGATAACCTTAAATGCAGTTTTTTAAGTGATAACATGGATAGAACAATTTCACCTAAACTAGAGCTGGGAGAATAGGCATGGTACAGAACTGGAATACTGGAAATTAGATATGGGAAATAAAATATTATCAAATTTCTGAAGAAAGTTTAGGTTACCCAAGCCCAACAGGGAGGGAGGAGAGGGAGGATGAGGACTAGGTACCCATCTGAGGGACTTTAGACATTATAAAGCTCATTGAAAATAATTATTAGGACTAGGTATAACTTTTAAAAAAATTGTAGTCAGTAAGACATATAATGAAAAGCAGAAATTGCATCATTTGCAATGAGACATAATCCCTTGTCAAAAAATCAAAAACCAAAAAAGACAATAAAAGCTTTTGTCTAAGAAATTCCTACTCTGAGCAGATTTGTACAGAGAAAGTGCAGAAGCCAGTGGAGTTATTATAGTTATGCTGGGACTCAATCCAACAGGTAAAGAATATTGCAATATTGTTTTGGTAGCTACAGTTCGACTTGGGAGAACCAGGAAGGAACTCAGAGCATTTAAGAATCCACAGGAAATATAAAGAACAAACTGCAATAACTTCTGTAGTTTATTTCAAACTCCCAAAGAGCACATAAGTGTTGAATAACAATCTAAAGTATTTTTACAATACCAGCTAACTGAAATGAAGAAGTCTCATCCAAAATATCAAAGATTTTCTTAGATGAAAAAGAAATTTGTTTTGACTGAGTGATAAAGTCTGGATCACAGAGTCATCTGCTCCCCATGTTTTGAAGTCAGGTTCTAGATATGGTCTCAATTTCACTGACTGTCTTTCAATGAGACAAACCTGAAATACACATAAAAAAATACAGTCATGACCTTAACTATACTCAGTTATAAGATCTAGCAATCACCAGCTGTGAGAATGGCCCAGCTCTGGTGATGTCCAAACTGATAAAATACCAGCTTATATATGTCACATATATTCCATTGTAAGGCTAAGATAGAAATACTGAACCTGTTTGCAATAAATTCACAAGGACTTACAGCTTCTTTTACCTGGTATGTATATTAGTGTGCCTATAATTCAACACAACTAAAAAATGTACATATTCCTTGATTACCCAGCCATAAAGCTATTTGTCAGTTTGTTAATATTGAAAAGAAATGGCTGGAAATTTATCTGTAGTTGAGGAATATATATGCAACTACAGAAATGACCTCATTCCCTAGGTAACATATCCCTAAAATATCATCTGGTGTAAAGGATGGGTAACACCCTACAAAGTTCAAAGACCCTACAAGTTCACAAAGATGGCTGAAGACTGTATGGTGGCCCCCAGAGACTTTACATTCAGAGTGGCACAAGTGAGACATAGAAACACTTAGAAAATATTGTATTTAAAAAAAAAATAATAAAAAAAATCATTAAATTTCCATCTTTTATCATTGTTTAGGTGGCTGCCTGGGCACATTAAAAGCCTAAACCTGAGCTAAACCACTCCATCTTTTTTTGAGCATCTCATTATGGCACTGCTAGACATGTCATTGCCAACACAAGTGCAAAGATAAAATGCAAGTCTCAAAAGAATTTTAAAAATTTACCGATGAAGGGAAATGATGTTAGCTTTTTGTGGGTTTCCTGTTTGCTTCTTTTTTCTTCCCCCTTAATATTCCTTCACTCCCACTTGGCAGCTGGACCCATTTGTTCCTTCACACATACACCCCCCCACCCCCACCCCTGTACCTGCAGTGGGAGGTTCATGTGAATATCTGAGGCCTTAGTTTTGAAGAATTTTTATTTTGGTAAATGGAAAAAGGAAAAAGCTTTCTGTAGTTATTCCTCTCAGGAAGAAAACCCAGTAGAGATCTAATACAAGCGCACTTGGGCAACATTACAGTGATATTATTTAAGAAAAGAGATCAAAAGCTAATAACCTCTCTAGTTTGGCAAGAGCTTCCAAATGATTGCCTTCCAGACAATTTATCCAGAGAACTGCTGGTGCATTGTCCTGGTGGAGAAGAAACCAGCAGTAGGTCTTTGCAGCACAGAAAGCCTTTTAAGCTCCTACTAGCAATCTTGTACAGAAGAAATGATTAAGGAAAAGTCACCTCCAGGCACAAAAAAAATATCCTCACAATAAACCAGATGGGATAAAATTAGAATGTGTTATCAAGTCTGAAAAGCTCAATGGTAATGCTGTAATTTCAGTGCTGAGAACTGCTGTAGAAGGAATTAATACTGCTGCTTTGAATTAAAAATGATCAAGGAGTACACCATGTGGAAATGCAAAGTTTTAAGAAAACGAGTCCTTCCATGAGAGGAAACAAACTTCAGCATTTCACCTGATGTAATAGGCAACTGGTCTAAGATATATCAATATTAAACTAATTAAATGCAATGAGTCCAGAGAAAGCAGTGGCTTCTGTCACTTCTTTAACTTCTACCTTGCAGCAGTTCCAGTATTAGATCTTGCACTTCAAGCTACACCCCTCAAAAGCAAATGCAGTATTATGGGCACAGTCATTGCCAGGGTTTAGAGAGTTAAATGGTAGATTACACACACATTACACAGACAGAGAGGGATGCAGAAGTTGGATTTGCATGGACATTTGCAAAGAGGATTGTGGATGTGACTGATGGTGCCTCCTGCCTGTGCCTGGGCAGGTGCTGCCCTTCAGACTCTCCTGATACAACAGTGCTGACTTTGGAATTTGCAAAGCCCAATGGTTTTGATCTGCAGGGCTAAGTGTAACCATTCCCAGGAGCCAGAATTTCAGTCTGCACCAAGTGAATGTGCTTTGCTCAAAAAGCAGCTCAGCTGAAAAGAGAGCTCTCCTCTGGATGTCTCATTAAAGACAGACATTTAGACGTATAGTGGTGCTTCATGAACAGAATATCTTAAAACAGCCTAAAATTGCTCTAAAAGAGCTTGGGTACCTTTCTATGAATCTGTATCCATGTGCAAATGGTAATGCAATCTGCAACTACAGCAATTTCTAGATTATCACACTGCATGCAAGATTTTCTATTCTTTTTTTGTTTGTTCTTTTGTTTTTGTTGTTGTTGATTTTTTTTTTCCCCAAGATGCCTTGTAGGATTTGGAGGGGGGGGTGTTTCCTATACAATTTATTCATACTTGGAAGTGGTAGTTTGACAGCAAGATATTTCAACTGACATTATTCCAAGTTCTACTCTGCTGCCATTGATGGAATTTAACAGAGCATGACCTGGCCCTGTGGTTCTAGTCCATTAAAACACAAAGTATGTACGTTATTTGAAACAAAAATGTTGGTTGTTTGGGGGTAGATTTTGAGGCAGAGAAAAAAAAAATAATCTCACAAAGATCAATATACTCTGAAACATCTCTATAGAAAAAGGTATTTTTCTCTTCCACTTGATGCAAGTTTAGTCATTATCCATCTGAGACTATTCCACTGAGCTGTATTCTACTGAGACTATTCATTTTTTCATGTATCTATCTACTTGATGAGTTACATTTTTGTTTTAAAGTTAGTAGAAGTAAAACCTTGTCATCTCAAAGACACTGTTCTTGGCTGAAGCTGCAGATCTAAAAAAAAAGAAAATTACACATGCTACTTACAGGATGTAGGTGACCTGGGTCTCATGCCTAAAGATACCTGCCTAATCTTTTGGAACATCCTGTGGAAAAGATCCATTTTCAATTGACAGGAACATTCAGTGTTGCAAACCTCCCTGCTGGCATACAAAACTGAGGTCATTTATTAAAAGGAGTATAATGAATGGCAGGGAAGATCCTTGTAGTTTTATGGATACATACCAAAAAAAAATCTATCTAATCAAAGACTCCAAATTAACAGCATGTTAAAGCAGGCTGGTTTAGTGTCTGTGGTTACTGACAAGTCACCAGATGCTCAGGATCAATAGATGTTTTGCATATTTTAAATATTCTTATGGGTTTATAACTTAATTGCTCTTATGAACTTCAGGTAGCTTTGGCAGACATAGTTTACCTTGAGTTTTACTGTTGTTTCATTAGCTAAAACAAGGTGCCAACATGCTGATGTAGAGCCATGCTTTTATTCCATTGCTCATCTGAGGGCTGGAAGATGAAACAGAGATTCCAGCGTGTCTCCCACAGCACAAAGTAATGCTTGATTTCCTGAAAAATATGGGAAATCTGTTGGACAAAGAAAATTACATTAATTTTCATGAACGATATTTTCAGTTTTGTGGACACTGGCAGGGCCTATAAAGAAAAGTTAGTGGAAGCATAAAATGTCTGATTCAACAAGAGGGGGGAGAAAAAAACTACTGGCAACAACTGTACTTGAATTTAGGGAAGGATTAAATTGCATGGATGGCAATAGAAAGGAATCTCTTTTCCATTTAAAGTGTTTCATTAACGGGTGTCAAATCAATCTGCCAAATTACAAGCCTCTCCTTGTAAGCCACTCTCTAGAAGTGAATCATTCCTGTTGAAGGAATGCTGAAGAGGTTCCTGGTCATGATTAAGAAACCCTGGTTCTGACACCTTCTGCTCTTGCTCTGATATCAAAACCTTTTGTTTCACTCTATTCCAGTTCTGCCTCCTCCAAATATTTCGTTCTCAAAGGAGTGAAACATGAATTATTTCAGTAATGAGTTAACAAAAAACTTGCTTTGTAGTTTTAAAGTCTGGAGTGAGTCATGTGGGAGCATACATGAAATACAGGTTATGTGCAGCTAACATGAAAGAGAAAATTTACTCCTCACAAAACTGTGTACACAACAATAAATCCAAATAGAACAGGCTGATTTGTTAAACAGCCACAACCAATAATACATAGCATCAATCTTGAGAATTATTTTTGTAATTATATTGCACTATAAATTATTGGAAATAAGGATTTAGAATTGGGAGAAAAGATGCTAGGGGCAATAAATCAGATCAAGGATGGTAAGAAAGAAAAGCATGAAAAAAAGTCTTAGCAACTCAGAGTTAAAATACATTTCTCTGTATCTGTGAACTTCACAATAAACACTTTAAAATGATTGATGGGGATGGACATTCTATCAACACCTAGAATACTTAAAATTCATAATAAATCAATCAATCCAGAATGTGAGCAAGACTCATGTGACATCGACACTGCTGGTGGTTTTCCCCCCATTCTCCTTCATTTTTTTAGAAATATTGTCTCTTTATGTATTTTTGCACACTATGAACATTCATTTTCATTCCATATTATTAGTTTTGCCTAATTCTTGCTGCAGTCAGCATTCTTCTTCAGCTGAAACATGACATTAGGTTCTATAAACATGGATTTCAGAGCTCATTTTGTCAGAATGTTTTGCTGTTAATAAATGACACAGCTTTTTGCTTAATTTAATGTCTTAATTCTTCGAGGTAATTTTTTTAAGCATTCTCTTTACATTTGTCGTCACCATGATGTGGATAATGAACTAAAAGTCAGTTGCACTTTATCTTTTTTTGGAGTTTTTTTTAGTCCAATCTTTTTTTTTTTCTTTTGGTCCCAGGTTATTATGTTACCCAACAGTTTTGATATATATCACAAAATAATTTATAAGTACATGGAGCTTCAGAAACCAGGGACACTTCTGATTTTGTGTTTTCTGTGGTGATTGCTAACTAACAGCTTTAACATTCCTATAGTGGTGCCATCTGATGACTGCGAAAAACCCTTCAAAATATTCATTAACCAAGACACACAATACACCTGTGAACTAGATTTTTATCACTCATTGGCAGATGGGGAAACAAAGACACAGAATGGTTCAATGCCTTATCAAAGAGCCCAGAGGGGGCCTGTTGCAGAGCTGCAAACCAAACAATTGGAACCTAAATACACCAACATTTGGTGCAGCACATTATTATTATTATTATTACTCTTCTTTACATCTCAGGTCTTCCTTCCAAGTCACAGACCACAATCTCACAGTAACTCAAAACTCTTCTACCACTGCTCCTCTTCCTCAAAGCCTCTCCACTGTCTTCTTTCTGTGGACAACACCCTGTCTGTCACTCAGCCATGTGTGACGTGGCTTCTTTCTGCTCTAGATTCTCTCGTTCTGTTGGACACTTTAGAACCAGCTTTCCTATCTTGCCTTCACAGACAGAGTTCCTGTTTAATGTTTCATCATATATCAATATCTGCAATCCTTTGTCTTTGGTCTTGACAAAGGCAATCTCACATAATCAATATTTCTCCAGAAAACATTGCTCAAGAGATCATTTCTGTAAGCTCTTTGCTTTGTCTTTGTCATCTGTTCACTGGTTTATGTTGATTTTGTGTTACAAATATAAGCCCTTGTCTTCATTTTCAAAGTCCCTTGTAGCCCATTCCTGCATTATCTCTATCAGTCATTGGATACAAAAAGGTCAAATCCCACCCCATTGATGAGACCCTACAAAACTGCAGGATAGTAAAAGCAGTCTAAAGCAGTAACTTGCTGACAAAACTGGTATTCACAAGAAATAAAGGAAAATATGATGTTGATTACTGACTAACAACTTATGGCTAGTAACGTTATCCTCCAAATATAAATGATAATTGATTTTAACACTCCTATAATCACAGCTGAAGCAGATTTCAAGGCCATAAAACCCTCTTACTTGCATGCTTGTTATCCGTCTATGGAGGTAACTATTTACTCTGGAGCAAAAGTAATAATAGTGCAATCGAGGACAGATGGTATAGGAAGAAAGAATTTCTCTACATCTTTACCACAAAGGGATTTATGAGAAATATTTCTGCTGAAAAGCTGTTCTGCTGAATCCAGAAGCATTTTCTTGCCTAAGGCTCTGGACACTCAAATCACAAACATCTATAATTTAGAAAAGAGTCACCTTCTTTTTCAAAAGCAAATGAGACAACACCAAAGATAACCATCAAAACCAAGTCAAGAAACAATATTCCCTCTTATTTTACTCTGACATTACTTGGGCAAACAAGTTAAGAAACATGTATTAAATAACTCCTTAAAGAAAAATCAAAATACTAATGTTTATATAATTGTCATTGTGTCTTCAGGGATATTTGCAGTAAGTATTTAAATCAAAATAATTATTTTTTTTTAAATACCATGACACACATGAGCATAGCAGGAAGTGCTGTGAATTTCAGGCTATGAAATAATCCTGTTAATCTGTTATTTCAAAAATACATCCAATTATGATAAACTTCTTAGAAACTCCCTTTATACAAACACTAAATAAAAAACACTATGCTGCTAACTGTTCTACTGGTTGAAACCAAAGAAAATGCTTTTGGTTGACACTATTCAGTTGAATTTAGATAATTTATTTGAATTTAGATAATTCAAAAGGCTGTTTGAGAAAGAGGTTACAAGAGAATGAATAGGAAGGGATTTCCAAAGTTGGACATTTTCCCCTTCCTTCTTCATGGTGCAAGACTCATCAGTTTCATAATATTGTCAGTTTAGTTTTTGTGAACAACACAACACACAATCACCTGGTGGTGTGACAAAACCTGACATTTGAGGTTAATTAAGAATGGAGAATGGGTACAGTGATGGAAATGTACCCACACCAAAATGACACCCAGCAGCAGAGACATTTTGACAGCCATGCCTGACATTCCAGTAAATTAAAAAATTAAAAAGGCATAAAATGATAGAAGAATTTAGTTGGCAAATAAATGAGTTAGTAAACCATTGCTTTGCACAAGGTGAGCATGAATATGGGGAAAAAAAATTATATTTTTAAATGATCAGCGTGGGGAAAAAAAAGAAGTTGCAGTCAGTACATAATTTTCAATAGACAACAGTATAAAGGTGAGATATTCCTTCTTACATAGCTTACATATAGTGGGAAAGGGTATAAATGATTTACAGTCACTAATCAGCACTATAATGCTTGCAACAATCATCAGCATGCTCTGCTGGCATCTCTAGTAGGGAAAAGTCTGCCTGCACTCCTGAAATGCAGTGGAGATCAGCAAGGAGTGGGTGAGTGAATGCTGTTGAGGGCACATGCAGAAGCTTTCCTCTGTAGGAAAACTGCCACAAATAGTTGTCATTCTCATGTTGTTACAATACTTTTTTTCTTCCATAAAAGAATACCACTTCTTAGAATGGTATTTACACCAGGAACTCTGACTGGCCATTAGGTATTCTTATCAGACTTACAGTTCTAAATAATGGAGTGTATGTGAGGCAAAGCTCTGGTTTGGTTTTCATGTGAATTATTCTTTTAAGCTGTAGTAACGCAATAACTGCAGCAGTAATTTAAACAGTCATTTTATGACAGGGAATCTCTCTTCTTTCCTTGCCTCTCACCTTCACTTTGAAGGGTCAAAAATAATAGAGATGGTAACCTACAATCCATTTAGGAAATAAGTCCTACTCCTCTGGGAGGATTTGGGCAGGAGAGTTTTGATTTTGAAGCCTGTTTTAGAGCAGAAGCCTTGTGGGTGTGAAAGTAGATGTGGCCATTACAAGGAAGCAAGACATCAGTACTGGAGTATGGGTGGCAGCAGCGTCTGTGAGAATTTTACAAAGGGAGAAATCAGCAACAAGCAGGAGACAGGGCCTAGGAATTACACAGACCAAGAAGCTTTGGTTTGACAGCAGATCCAAGGTGTGTGGGGTGATCAGACTGGAAGAAGGACGACACATGGAAGGAGGTGGGGACTGTAGAGGAAGGATATTTGAATTGATGGGATAATATGAATGGTGGAGTGGATGGGAGGGGTCAGAACAGGCTGGAAAGAGGCAGAAAAGGAGGACATGGTCACTGCTGTGGAGAAGAAAACAACCTAAAATGTGGGAGACCAGAGAATGCAGAAGAGATTCAAAGGAGAAGAGGAGCCTTGGTTGTTATGAAGAAAATGTAAAGTGATTCAAAGCTGGGCACTTTAAAATGATGTGGTTAAAGGAACCCAGAAACATGAACAAAATTCTTTCAGGAATAGAGATAAAGTAGTCGGTCTTGATATAAAAGGGCACATATAAATGCCAATAAACACTTGATAAGAGGTACAATGATTAATTGAAGGGAATGTAATACAAGGGAAGAGTGATGGACAGAGATAATCCATGGAGTAATATCTTAATACCAGCATTTTGCAATCTCCTGAGACAGCAGAATCTAATTGAAGAAGTTAAATAAGAATGAGTTACAATAATTGAAGTCCTAAAAGTGTGTGACATCAGTCAGTGTTAAAAAAAAATTTAATATCCTAGCAGTATTTCTTATTTGGCAATTTAAAGGGTGAACACTATTATTAACAGGGGCTTTTTATCACAAAATTTTTATCACAAAATTAGGTCTGTTAAGATCCTGAGTGTTCTTGGTCATATTGGATCAGATTGCTGCTTAAAAGGGGCTCTAAAGTTGGGGCAGATTTTAATAAATTCATGCCAATTTCTAACATTTTTGTATTAAAAGGCATTAATTATTAACAACTTCTGTGACATCCATATTTGCACTTTTGCTGAGCCATCAAGCTAAATGTTATGAACATTTTACACTGATAATTGAGGGTTTTAAAACCTTAGCATTTGATGCCAAAAAACCATGAATCTACAAGAGATGGCAATTCCTGAACCAAGTACTTCAGGCAGCCTAATATTTCTTTTGAACAGGACAAAATGACTTTGTTTTTAAATACACTGCCTTTAGTAGAGCAAACAAGATCCAAAGTAAAAAGGAACTGCGTGCCAGTTACCTGAGATGTGTTGAAAAGACCTTGTGATCTGAAGTTTCACAAGCTAATGACAGGAGCAACAGAAAATAACACTAAAAGGAATCTATCACAGACCCTTTGGCAAACCTCCCTCATGTGGGAGGTTATTAATGGGATTGAAGTCAAGGAGACGTTTCCTACCCAACTGTGCTCATTATAGGATGACTGCCACAGCCTTACCACTGGAGCTGTTCCAACTTGACCCCCATGTAAAAATAGAGTATTTTAATAATGTCACAGTGAGCTTCCCAGATCCTTTTAAGAACAGTATCTCTCTTTTCATGAGGCATCTCTTTCTGAAGAGCATCATCAAGCAGGCTCAGAAGTGAGACATTGTGTTCATTAATAGGTTCCACCTTGACTCCTGTAGAATATGAATCACTGACCTGTTCACAGGCAGGGAATTTTCTTTAAGTCAGATGGACAATTATTTTGCTTCATCAAATAAAAATGGTCTATTTTACAAAGAAGAAGCTAGAATAATGAAACAACCCTTCCCAGTAGTTTGTAAGGAAATCTTGTATTATTGAAATTAAGTACAAGGAGAAAGAGCTATAAAAATTGTGGGCATAAGGTGAAGAAAACTAAAGTATAATTTATGCTGCTTCAGGATTGGAATTTGAAATAGGTTTTAAGTAAAATAGACTGACTCAAATTCCTCCCTACAGAAGGTGGAGAAAATAAATTCTTTCTCTGGGAATAACAAAATAATAAAGAATGTGTTAAAGGTCTAGAAAATATCTAAAAACAAAGTCTTCATGAAAGAGAATCAGGGATTTTTTTTTATTATTATGAGATGAGATAAAAATCTGGCTAAGTCTCAAAGTTCCCTAGCAGCTCCTGCATTATTTCCAGAAAATAACATGGGTAAAAATGTGAAGAAGAGGCTGAAAACTGCAACACCAAGAAAATGCTTGTTACGTATTCTGTTTTGATTACAGTTGATCAAAAGACAAAAATTCTTTCAAGGCTTTCTATTCTGATTTCATAATGGAGAAAAGGTGTATTGAATCAGAATTGGGACAAATTTCCCTTTTTAAACACAGAGTGATAGAAAGATGTTTCTCTCTTTCTTGGTAGCCAGGTGATAACCGAGTATGTGAGAAATCTCCATCAATCAAAACCAGACCCTCAATACTGTCTCATCTGTTTCTTGGAACAGCAATTACAAACCAGACCACCGCAAACATTCTCTGCTTTGGGGATACATATTAATTACATATTATGATACATGTTAATTTATGCAGTTAACAGCTACAATTTAATCTTGCATTTCATAGCTCTTCCTCTGCCTTTTCTTTGTCCTTAAATGTAGTACATGTCAAGATATCAGTTTGTGCTTCAGGAGCTAAGGGAACTTGTTACAGGAAGTTAATTGAAAATAAAGAGTTCTAAAGCAATGAAATTATGTATGATGTTTAATTTTTATTTTTCAATATACCCTCTACTAGTCAGCCATTACTTGTGTTGATGCTAGCTTTTCTACCCATTGTTTCCTTTTTCAATTTCTGTTTGTATAGAGTGCAGTGGGAACATCATTTTCCTTTTCTTTTTTTTTCCTGTACAAACAGCAGTAATTCAGTGGAACTCAGAGATTAGCATGAGGAGCAGAAAATGATCAGTGAAGTACTTTAAAACTCTTTGTAGGAAGAGGAATATTCTAGTTACAGTCTCTTAGACAACAAATTGCTAAATTATGCTAAGACTGAATGAAGTTTGAGATCAGAGACAGTCTGCATTAGCTGATTCTGCAGCCAAAGCAGAAGAAAACAATGACCTACATGAAACATACACAAAACGTTTTGGTTCCTTTACAGAGAACAAGAATTGGCCAATTTAAGCAGAGTTAATTGAGAGTTGAGGTCTAATTCATTTCAAGTGGTACTACACAGGATGCAGTTATCTCCTGGCTATTGCCTGTACATCAAGATTTCTTGCATTTAAAGAGATGGAATAAAGAAAACTACAAAAAAAAACACACACACACACAAAAAAAACCCCAAAAACAAAACCCACAACAAAAAACCCACACACATAAACCACAAAAAAACCCACAAAAATACCCTAGCAAACCAAACCACAAACAACACCCCCCCAAAAAAAAATATTATTTAACGTACAAGATGTGATTTGGGAGGAAAAGGTTAAGCAATAAATCAGTACTTGAAGATCATTGGACAACCTTTGCTCTTTGATTTGAGTGTGTGCTGTACCTCAGGACAGAAACTCACAGCTGAAAGTAACAGGTCAAAGTGTGTAAAAAGTATGCAAAGGTCACATCTATTTCTCATTCAGCACAGTACCATGCATGTGTGCAAAACAAAATGATCCTTTTAAAGCATGGATTTAATTTTCAATTTCCTTCAGAACATTCAGATGGTCTAACTTCTACAAGGGTATATTCCCCCCCACCAGAAAAATCATTGTCAACTTTGCTGCCTCTTTCCACACTCTAACCTTTGTGGGTTTACAGTACTGAAACATTTAGAGATGCTCAGGAAATGTCTAATTAAAGCACATCAAATCCTATGAGATCTACGCTTTGGCTTCATTATGTAGAGACTCTCACTGAATATGCAAACACTATTAAAATTGGGATTTTTGTTCCTGTTTATTAGAAATAACATTAAATATGCAGTAAAACATCTCAGAGCTCTATATTCATAATGTAGGGGATGAGGATCTTAAGAACCTCTTTTTTACTGCCCATGTAGCCACATTTGAAGGAATATAATGACTTTATGGCACAACAGAGAGATGGCAGAGTCATTCTGAACCTAACTCTTAGATATTAAAAAATAAAGTTTAGTTGTAATACTAAGTCCTCCTTCTGTGATGCCTGGACTGCCATATTGTGGTGTTCCTATGATAAAAACAGAAACAGTACATGTCATAAATTAATTTTGCTCAGGTTTGAGAATAGACAGAATTGGGTGAAAGGAATTATCTTTCTTTAAAAACAGTTCTCAGTTCATGGGAAATAAATAAGAGTGTTTTGGTGAGCCCTTGGATTCTTATTAACCTGAAGTTAACATCCTTTTCACTCTTACTCCCAGGAGACCTTGAGAAATATATACTAATTGAAAATGAATTATCTATTCTGAATGGATGTCTGATTATTAATTATTATTATTATTATTATTATTATTATTATTAGACTACTATTTTATTTCCAAATATATTTTATTTAAGTGAAATAAATCAAAGAATACAGCTTGCCTATACTGTTGCATCTCCATGGATGGAAAAGGGTCTTTCTCTGTTCTGATCATGTAAGTAGTCCCTCAGTACTTTATAAAAACTATACTTCATGGAAATTACAGAAACATTTTTATTTTCATTGATACACTGTGATGAGGATTTCCCTCACTCTGTCTTCTTGGCATTTCTCCAGATTTTTCTATTACCCTTTTGAACCTCCAGGCCTGGAGAACAGACTGCCAGGAATCTATGTGAACATAGAACAGCACGAACTGTTTTAGCAACTTCCTCCTTCTTCTCCCACCCCCACAAGGATTTAAGTTAAAATAAAGCAACTCGACAGGATTTCTCTCCAGCAGAGTTTGGGCTCTGTTTCTTCCTAGTTTCATATCAAATTTACAGGTCCTGCAGGGAGGAAGGTAAACAGAGAGGTAAAACAAACAGAGGCAGTGGCTGTGGCAGGCTGACAGTGCAGAGACACGAGCCAGGACTGTGAAGCAGCGAAGTTTTCCAAATTGTTACCCCAGCGACCACGAAATAACACACTGCAGCTCAGGCCAGGGACTGGCAGCTGAGGAAACAAGATCCCAGCTGCAGGAGACCCTGCTAAGGAGCTCTGCCACACCACCATGCTGAGAGAACTCAGCCCTCTGCCTCTGAGTCACATTTCAAGTGAAAAAATTTTGCTTTTGAAAGATTCCACTATTATTATTATTATTATTATTATTATTATTATTATTATTATTATTATTGTTATTGTTAATGTTATTGTTATTATTGTTATTATTATCATTATCATTATCATTATCATCATTATTATCATCATTATTATATCATCATTATTATCATTATTATCATTATTATCATTATCATTATTTTTATAACTATTATTATAATTATTTTTACTAGTATTATTGCTAGTATTTTTATTAATATCAATACTGATACTATAATTTTATACTATAATTAATTTTAATGCTAATATTAATAACATCAATATCGATATTAATATCAATAGCAATGTTAATATCAAAAATAAATCATCATAAATAACGGCATTAATTAATTATAAATAATAGTAATTATATATTATAATATTATATAATGTATATGTATATTCCAATACATTAATATACTAATATAATAAATATTACTATTGATTAATAACTAATAACTAATAACTAATAACTAATGATAGTGATTATTACTGATATTATTAATAAAAATAACAGTATTTTATCCTCTCGAGCAAATTTTGACAGACCTTGAAATGAAAGGCATTAACAAGACAGCTCCTGTAAAAGGAAACACTATTTTCACATAGAAGCAGCAGGTATTTCTAATGATCTATTCTCTTTTTATGACATGACCCTGAGATGTGCTCAATTAGTTAGAGCATGGTACTAATGATGCCAGGGTTGTGGGTTTGATCCTTGTATGGACCAAACTTGCTCACTAAAGGGTTGGGCTTGATGGTCCTTCTGGGTCCCTTCCAGCTCAGACAATCCTGTGATTCTCTTTACATCACTGCAAGAGAAGCAGAGCAAATCATAAATCGTGTCATGTGTGCCTAAAATAATTTTAAAAACATTGAAACAACAGCAAGGGGAACTTCCATTTTGAAATTAAAACCACACAGAAAATTTCTGCAGGTATAAAGGTGGGATAATATTTGAGAATGAGTTCTGTTACCTCGTGCTTACCTGAGTTCTGCTTTTGTTTACCCTGTAACCAGTCCTGGAGAATTTCAGAGTTCTGAGTCTTTGAGTTTGCCTGCTTACCTACATCTTTTCTCTTCCCTGTTAATGTGAGCACAATTGCTTCACCTGATACTTGAACCCTCTGGGCACCTCAGTTCTTGCCAACAGGACTCAACAGAGAGGATAAAAGATAATTGGGAATTTCTTCAGTTTCCTCTCTGAGCAGAGATATTTACAGAGAAGATATGTATGGAATGTGCAGACGTGATGCCAGTGTGAGCTAGGGGGGCAGGTAGGATTTTGTAGAGCAGCTCTGCTACCCTTGGGTTATATCTCTTCATTTAAAAAAAGGTGTTTGTTTAGGTTTTTTGGGTTTTTTTAAGCTCAATTAAGCTTATGAGGGAAAGCAATGTTTTGGGGGAAGAACAGGAAAAGGAAACCAAACTTCCAGTCTGCTAGAATGAATGACAAATTTTTTTTTGTCTGCTACTCATGGTGATATTTGGATGCAAGAGAAGGAATGGACTCTTGAAAGAGTAAATATTTGCTTCTCTACTAAGTCTCAATGTCAACAGCAAAACTGAGAGGCATGTCTTGGCACTGAACCAATCATTTGAAATCTCTATAACTTCCTATAAAGCTGAGAAAACAGATTTCACTACTAATAATCTTTCAGGACCCTCATCATTGGTCTTATAGCAAGACAATAAAATAATCCATGTAGTCATTTCAGAGAAAGCTGGACTCTGTGAGACAAAAATACTGAGCCAGTTCACTCACATGCCCTTCTGATACTCAGGTAACACACCTCCTAGACAATAAACTCACCAAACTCTAATTTTTTGCTATCATCTTAGCACGTTGATCATGAACAATTGCTGATCTGAGCACAGCTTTTGCACTGATATAAGCCAATCTGCTGAACCAAATGTACTGCATCCCCTCTTCCAGGAAATCAGAGGAATTAACTGGGTATGCCTCATGATAGCTTTTTATTTCATATCAAGCAGTAATGTTAAATTAAACTTCACATATTTTAGAGCCTTAACAGTCTTTGTTTTCTGAAAAACAGGACAAGTTTCTCACCTTTTCTTTTTCTTGGCTTGCTATTAAGCCCTTCTCTCTGTCTAGCTATTCTCAACCTTCAAGTTATCAGAGAATTAGGAACAAGA
This sequence comes from Parus major, assembly GCF_001522545.3. Classification (NCBI taxonomy): domain Eukaryota; kingdom Metazoa; phylum Chordata; class Aves; order Passeriformes; family Paridae; genus Parus; species Parus major. The sequence goes on from NC_031768.1 coordinate 106,936,172, forward strand.
ACTTAGCTGACAGTTGCAACAGTCTTTAAGCAGTTAAAGGAGAAATATACATACTTGATTATGAAGAGATGCTAAAATTAAAATCTTGGCCCAATTTGCCGGTTTCTGCTGTCTTCTGGAAAACAGGATGATTCTGTCAGTCCTCTTTACTTGGATCTTTCTTTCTCTAGATGCAGATTGCAACACTGGAATGAGAGGCCAGAATTCCAGCACCAATAATATTTACCTTTTAAGAGTTACAGACTTGTCAGTGCTCATACCAAAAGAGCACAGAACATGATCTTACCTTGACCAGTGATGGGTATGGATACTTCAAACAATTATTTATGAATATGAAAAATAATGTGGTCAACATTTCCAGCTAGTGGAAGTTACCAATTGGGCAGCTACAGGTAACTGATTCCTTTACTCATCTTGAGGATCAGGAGAGGAATTTTATTTTTCATAAAATAAAGGTATTGAGTACTTTAGAGTGGTTCAAGAGAAAAAGTGAACAAAAGTTGTTTAACTACCTTCAAGAAAGGAACAATGTTATCATCCAAAAGTGATATGAAGACTCTCACTTTGTAAGATTTAGGAATTAAAATTCTAAGGAACAGAGGGGAATCACATGACTAAGCTGATTTGCAGAGCTGAGGATATATAAAAAGACATGGATCAAGTTTACTAATATCTTTCCCTTATTCACCCAATACTTTTGAAAAGATCCTTGAAGTGAATGGTCTAATTCATGGGTGGAAATTCACTGACTTTGAAAAATTAGACCGAACCAATGCACAATAAATGATGAGTAAAATAGATCTGAAAATATAAATCCAGTCTGGAAATATCTAAAATTAATCAGGACCTTCAGAAATTTTTATTTTAATACTTATAAAGTAACAGATTCCCCAGCAGTTGCCTGGTAACCCTACCACAGTAAAATCTAGGGACTGTTGGGTCATACTTCAGCTTTACAGGTTTTAATGCATCTAATGAGACAGCACAGCCCTACATTATTATGGACATCATATTCACTATGAAATTCTTCATGGCAGTACTTGTGCAAAAAATGTGCCATTTTCTTTACCATGTATATGTTTGATTCAAAGTGATTAAATTCTTTTAAATATACTACATGTGTCCACTAGGAAATTATTTCTCTCATATTTCCTAACTTCAGAATGCATTTATGAATGTGTCTTCTAACTCTGGTTGTTATGAAGCACCTCCAAATTCTGATTACCATTAATGCTTGTAGTTCTGTTATTTCATTTAAAAAGCCTGAGAAAACAGAAAATTCTGACCTTTAAAGAGTTAAAAACTGAAAATCTTGTGTGGAGGGGGTGACAAGGAACAGAGTAAAGAAAATTTCACATCTACCATGAAATTACTACTGAATTTATAGTTTAAAAATATTCTACCTTATACTGGGAGAAATTATTTTGTACTTGAGATATATTCTGCACTTTTATCAAAGGTGAAAAGCAATTGCTAGTGAAATACATGAAGCTGCTGTAGCAGTGATTGAGAAAACAATTTTCATCATAGAGTTTATACACTAGAGAAAACATGAAAAAGTGCTTAAAAATAGTTGATTGATTTATTTCCTTTTTAGATATGGATGCAAGGGAAATAAAAGATATCACTATTATAATATGCTCTGCAAAACTTTATCAGTCTTATAAAGTCCTGCTTTGTTTACAAACACCAAGGTAGGCAAGAAATGGCTCCATCTAATTTTAATTTATTTTTAAATATAGATGTAAGGTGTATTAAAATAAACATTTGAACTTTCATATTTCTATTGATTTCTGAGCATCTCAAACCCTAAACTTCCCTTCTTTATGGACAAAAAGAGGAATATCTGTAGAATATATTAAAAAAAAAAAAAAACATGAATCAACCTAAAATTTATATTCAGTAAGATAAGTTTAAAATTGTGCATGCACTTACTTAAAAAATAGCCTGACAAGCAAGTTCCATTGGAGATCTCCAAGAACTTGCACTTCTGTCTCCATGGACTGGTGCAGACTGTTGTGCATTTATTTTGCTGCAGTCCAAGCAAGCTGGATATGAGCTACATGCTGTAGATTTATCCTGCAAAACTCTGCCTCTTCTCCAGTGACTCCCAGTGTACCAGATGAGGTATTATTCACCTTGACATATGGAAAAAATCTGCATTTATATGTATAAAGCAAGTTTGTAGGTGTTATCGCCATGCCTCCATTTTCTTCACATAGTGGGAGAAGAGAGGCACAGTATTTTTGATTCCCAGTTGAATCTGGGATCTGATTCACTGATCCCCTCAGAAATACAAACACTTCACCTGAGTCCATTATCTGGCAGGCATGACACCAGTGAAAAGCATTATGAGGTGGGGGACTGGACAAAGAGAGGTAATTCACAGACACCATGGGGAGAGCTGGGCAATCTGACAGTGAAGGAAAAGCATTTTTCCAAAACTTTTAACTATGAGTCTCATATGATTCTAGTTTAGATTTACTGCTTTCTGTTCTTCTCAAATAGCTGTTACCCAAAATGCATGCTCAAGAGTTGAGTTGTTTGTTCACCCTGCTTGTGCTACAGGAAATGGAAGACACCAGAGAGGGTCAGATCCAGTCCATAACTTACACTGATAACAATCATCCCTTGAGTGGGGGAAAAAAAGGGATCAGAAAGAAGAAACAGAAAAGCTTCACTTGAGAACCTGCTTCATTTTTTGAGGAGCTCATTGTCTTTTCACCAGAGGCATCAGCAATGCAATCTGCTGTTTACACATGGAAAAAAGTATTAGCAAATGAAAGGTGTGTGCACATATGTATGGATATATCATCTATGTCTATATATGTATATGGAAACATCCCTGCCAAGAAACCACTTGAAAAATATCTGTGCAATAATAGAAAGAAACAGCTTTTTTGCCTAACAGATTCTTAGAGATGTGAAAGGAGGTAATTCTATAAAACAGATGTAAAATTGGACTGTTTTGCTAAGGTGAATTTCAATATTTGTTTAGACATCTACTAACCTTTCTCATTTTTTAAAAAAGAGGTAATTTATATACAAATATTTTGAGAGAACCTAAAGTAGTGATTAATTTCTCCTATGCAAACATAGCTGTAGGCATAGGAAGAGTCACATGTTGTAAATTAAAAAAATGACATATTTTGCTAGAGGCATTTTAAACATTTAAGTTTGTAAATATTTTATTAAAGAACAGTTGTTCACTAGTTATTAAACAATAAAAATTAATTGTTTTCTTCTTTTCAATAGTCAAAATCATTTAATCAGTAGCAAATGTTCAATACATTATGATAACTATTTTGAAACTACATTCACTTCCTAGAGTACTTTTAAATCACAAGTTATTGAAAACAAAAATAACAATTAATATGCAAATGAATAATAAAGGTACAGTAAAACTCTATTATTTTATTGTTATTCACATTTAAATAATGCATTACTAACAGATTGTTATCTTCAGAAAATAGTATCATGGCTGGTTAATGAAAAAGCAGCATTAATTATAATAAATTTGGAACAGTAATAGATTAAAGCTGAATATTAAAATAGAGTGAGAAAATACTTTAGACCAACAAGATTTAACCTGAGCTGTGCTTAAAGAATGTGGACTTTTGTAGTTCACAGATGAACATATTCACTTACCTTCAAATAATACAATTCCTGTCCTGGATACAGAACTCCTCTGTAAATGCTAAGTATCATTAGGATACACTCACTCCACCTTATTCCAAAAAAACCTTAAAACTGCTATCAGTGACCGAATTTGGAGAGGAATTCCTAAAAGCAACACATCTAATTGAAAGCTACATCCTGTATGTGGGAAATTCTAGTCCAGTCTCACCTGCTTTCCACGCTGGGATTGCTGAAAACCAAACTTGGGATAGTTTGGTTCCCCTACCACCAATGGGCAGAGAGGGAGAATCACTTTCATCACTCCACCTTTCTCTGAAACTCTCAGCTTGATTTCAGCACATATAAACACTGAGATAAAAGCTTTAATGCACCTTATGGTTACCCACAGCCATTCGTTTTGGGAAATATAGAACTTACTACATCCCCATCAGGGAAAAATGCAGGTCTTTAGTCTTCCTTGACATAAAGAGAACACCAAGGTGAAACAAGAAACAGTTGTGAACAGCAAGACCCACTCAAAAATCCCTAGAAAGAGAGAAATATGAACTACACTTAGAGGCATTAATCACCTCTTTGCTGAAAGGGCTTGGATATCATTCCTCCCTTAGCTAGCAGCACTTATGACCAGCAGGACTCCATCAGTCTCTTTGGTATAGATTGGGCAGTCACATAAACACAGAAAATGAGTAAAACTATCAGGCCCTGAGGGGTGATATCACTGCTATTGAAACTGCCCCAGTTCAGGGGAAGGAGGAAACATTCTGGAAGCACATAGAAGAAATAACACAGAATTTAAATTTAAACCAGTTTCCCAAATTTTTAAAGGGAGCAGTAAAAGAAAACCATCTCTGAGTTACAACCGCAAGTTTTACACTTTTGATCAAGAAATTTTATTTTTTCAAAACTTTGATTATTTAATTACACTTTGTTGCATTCAGCCATTGACAGAATATCTATTTTTTCTTAGCATATTATGATGTGAGTTTTTTTTCTGAACAATGCACAAATAAAAACACTGTTGCAAAACCCCTCTGAAAACTTTACAGGTAGTCTGCCAAAACTCACTTCACTCAAATTAAATAAATATTGTTCTTAGCTCTTCTCAAATTCACTCATAATTATTGATTCAGTATTTAAAAATATATTAAGCTTCTATCCATGTTAGTTTCAAACATTGCACTGGCACCATCTTCTTGTTTACTTTCATAGCCTTTGAGATCAGCCACACAAAAAGTGACCACAGGCCAGTCAAAGACCTAATTTTCAGGCTGCAAATCCACAGGAACAGTGGTTTTCATGTACAGAAATGAAAATTTTTTGCACAAGTGACCTCAAAAAGTGGAGACACTCAAGTGGCACAGCAAAGGCACCTTTTCTTGAATCTTTAAAACCATATTAGTTTCCCACTAAAAGTCTTTTGGGACAGTCAAAATGGCACTGAGATCACTTGTTTTGTGCATGAGCAATATTTTTTGCTAATAAAAACATTAAAAATATTTCTGTTTTCTTCCACTCTCCCACAGGAATACTAAGTTCTTCAATATCCTGAGTTTCATGAAGCAAGAAAATCACAGCTCAATGCAAGGTCACTTGAGTCTAATCAACCCTAACCAAGAATGAATATTTGTTCTTTTCTTTGGGTTTTGATAGACCAGAGGTAATTAATCACTGCAACTCAAGCACATGACTATTTCATAGGTACTTTAAGGGCAACACCAAAAGAATGAAGTATACATTATTTTGGGGCCTTTGTGGCTTCTCATTTTCCTTGCCAAAAATTAATCTAGCAGCTCATTCTGGTTTTCAAGTCTGTCAATATTAGTACTAATCTTAATGCAATAAACCCTTCTTGTTTGCTTGTTTTCTAGGAAAATGAGTAAATGCATTTATCTTGGCTTTCCATCAGTATCACAGCAGAGGATACCTGCCCACAGAGGAAATTCCCACACTCAGTAAACTTTGTTTACATCATTTGGAAATGCTGTTCTCAGCCTCACCCCTTCACAGCCCTCCAGGTTATATTTTGGGTCCTCCCTTTTAACAGCTCTGTTTAACAGAGCTGTGCCAGTCCAGCCTGAGAGTGGCTTAAACCAAATGTGTGTGCCTGACTCCAGCCTGGCTGACTGCAACTGGCAAGAGAATGAAAACTGTGTTGGAAAGCAGGGTAGAATCACAGCTAATTTCCTAGGCACAAGAAAAACCTGAGAAAACTGTTTGTATGGCACACCTGGGAAGGGTGGTAAAGAAAACCAGAACCACAAACATGGATTATATAAACAACAGGATTAAGGCTTGCCACAATAAAAGCTTGATACTAAATGAAATTAGAGAGATTTTAATTAAAAAAATCTTTCTGCTAGTCACCCACAGTAAAGTGGGAAGAGAAAGAAAAAGGTGTTCCTGAGATAGTAGTAATTCCCTTCAGATGGCCAGAGCACACAACCTCAAATAGCTGTGGCAAGGAGGGGCAGCACTGCTGACACCTGTCTGGGGTGACACCTTTAGCCTTCCCCTGTCAAACCTTGGATGGGCTCCCTTAAACAAAAGAAATTACTGCAGAAAGCAGACAGAATGACTGCTACAGTATCATTGAAACACGTCAAGAAGTTGTCCTTTGACTACTCCAGGGTACCAACTCTTTGGCTGAAGTTAAATAATTGAAAGAAGGAACAAATGAGTCCGTGAATATGTGAACACTCATCATTTGGGGTGTGGGGATACAGTAAAACAGCTTAAAAGGCTTTCCAGTGAAGCTTAAAACCACCAATTCTTTCATGGACTGAAGTGGACTAAGAGTCATCAGTTAAAGCAACAAAGTCTAAAGGTGGCAACAAAATCCAAGAAGTGCTGAAGTCTTAAACCTGCTAAAAGCAGCCACAAGGGCTTTCTGTGATTATGTCTGCAATGCTACTTTGCAAATGTCTTGAGTTTTCAAAACTTTGTTTTCTTTAGGATCCTCTACTCAAACTGGAGTGGAATGCATTAAATAGCAATGTTTCACTTTTGCTTGAGTCTTCATGCTTTTAACAGATTAATCCTCTTAACATCCCTGTTGGGTAGATAGGCAAAAACCTCTCTTGTCTGTAAAACTGAGATAAGTGCCTTGCTTAAGGACATGAAGTCAGGACTGGGAAAAATAGGGTTAAAATTTAGTAAAGAGTGTCTGTCATTTGTGCTCCAACAATTAGATTACACCACAAAGATTGCGCTATTAATATGAAACATGAACACAAGATTTAAAAATAAAGAGACAGATAAACATTTCCTCATTAATATTCTCACTAATACTAAAGATAAAACACCTCAAAAAGTATGTATTCCTTGCAATTTGGAGAAAATGATTTTGAGGCAAAACCCCAAGATTTCTAATAAAATCCAACATGTTTTTAAATTATTCAAAAGCACACAGTAGAAATGTACAAAAAATGCATCCAGGTAATGAAACTAATTATGAATGGTTTTATTCATTATATGTCTACAGTAATTCTTAATGAGAACATTCAATATCCTTCGCTCTTATAAATCATTATAATGTGACGCGTAATAATTTTCAAATACATTCATTTTGACCATATTTAAAAATACATTTTCTAAATAATTCGTTTTAGCAAGTAAATATTGCTTACTGTAATGCACACACAATCCCTCACAAGTTTTTATGGCTTGAGACAGGGAGCCACTGTCTTGTACCATTTGATACATTTCATGATTTATTTTTTCTTAAAGCCGTTTGATTTTTGATCATTCCTAAATATTTTAAAATTTTGTCCTAGTCAAATGTTATTTTCTTGAAAATTTTAATAAAATTAGCTACCAATGAGTTGGGTTTGCAAGATGGTCTTTAAGGCTTGAAATTTTGATGACAGGACAGAATTTATTATTCATATCTCACCTGTCAAATCTTGATAAAAGATTCAGAGAAGACATACTCAAGCCTTTGTGAATAAAAACCTATTAACACTCATTGCTATCATTTCCATTATCATATAATCTCTAAAGACATTAAAAAATACCCCATTTAAAAACCCAGTGTACCTTTTTCATATCATACCGTACCATGCTACAAGATTTCATGCTATCAGAAAGAAATGACACTCTGTATCTGTGGTCTTTCTATGTAAATATCTGCACTAGCCAAGACATTGCAGCTTTTACAGACACAATTTCAGGACAAGATCCCATTTTTGGACAGAGAGCAAGGAGTTAGTCTTTAACCAGATTCTTTAAATTGAATAAGGAATCTCATTTAATTTGAGATATATAAGCTGAGATTTGGCCTACCAAATAACTTTCCTGTTATAGCTTGATTGGTAGAGCAGACATTAAGGCCTAATAAGACACTCAAATTTCTACCAAGTATTTTCTGCAGAGAAAAGACAAAATCATCTGCTGTGACTCTTCATGAACAAATTCCTTGGACACTCACAGTAAGCAAGATGCTCCTGAGGACATGCAAGTGTTACCTCAAACATGCTGTGCAGGCCCTTTGTGGATGTGGACACATAGAAACCTTGATTTTAGACTCATTGTTTTTATTTCTGATCCTGGGATCCCCATAGCTCATTCAACACCACTTTTCCACCCAGACTGCCAAGCAGGTGGCCAAGGTGGGCTTCTTCTGCTTAGAGAGGAGCTTTCAGGGAAGATAAGAGCATGTGTGGGGAAGCCCAAGCATATGGCAGCACTAATAACCATTTCTGTTTGTAAACATTTGTAATGCTAATGGCTATCACTTCCATAAAAACATGCATCTAAGTATGGATAGTACTGGATTCATGTACAGTGCAGAGCACTGAACTTAAATAACTTAAATAGCTACTGAAGCTCCTGCACTTGTTAAGCAGGCAGGCTAGCAGCACATTCACTCTTTTCCCTAAGTAGCTGAGCAGCAATTTTCAGAAATTAAATCACCTTTTTTTATAATTGTTTTATATTAGGTGTTTCTTCAAATAACTTTTAAATATTTAATAAGACTATCTTTTTCTACGTAATTTCCTAAATGTCAGTTAATTCTCTACAAACATCTTTAAAATATTGTTCTCATATCTTTATTAAGATTATTACTGTATTCTCAGTTTTCCACTTTATTTTTTTTAGGATTACCTTGGCATACATTATTGTTATAAAATGTAATAATACCTAGTACAAAATATTAGGATTTTTTTTTTATTTTTTTTAAATATATCTCAGAGAAGCCACCTTTGGGCTTCTAGTAGAAACAGACAAAATTCTCAATGTGGTTTTGCAATGGACTCATTTAGTGCTGTGCTTGAATGCTACAAAAATGCACAATTCCTCTTTGGAAAAGCTGCAAAAGGGAGAGAGAATCCACAAAAACAATCAAAACTTGTGGTAGTTTTCAAATGTCCTTTATGGATCAAATTTTAACTATAGAATTGATATGGCTGAAAAATATTTTGTTCATGCATAAACACCTGAAGAGAAGGTGCAATGAGACAGGAAGCTTTTGTCTAAAGGCATCTACTGACAGAAGAGGCAATGGATGTGTTCCAATGCCCATCTTGAGATGGAAAGGAAAAGTTTCATAAGGAAAAACTTCATCTCACTCTTAAACCCCTTAATGTTTTGTTGAGGGATGAGGTGGATTTGAACCTTCCTCAAGAAATATGAGAATTCAGCATGAGCTGGATCTTTGACTAGAGTCCCAGCTATGAAAAATAGCACAAAAGGATGGAGTTTTTCAGTGTTCTGTGGTGAGTGGAAGGGGCTCTGCTTAAGTGAAATCCCCATCTGCAAAATACATTTCTCTAAATATATTGCTGCCAGACTAAATTCTCAGAGATCTGCAGTTGAACACATGTTCCAGGGACCTAGCTGAGTCTGGCTATGAAAGAGGGAGTGTACTCTTGAGCCCTTACATCCATAAATTTTCTGATTGCCCTCTGAAATATTTCTGGGAAAAACAATAGTAAGAAGTACTAAAGTAAATTTTCTAGGAAACCTATTGACATGCTCTTTGTTCTTCAAAGGAAAATCACCCACTATAGCTACATAAAAGTCCTCTGATTCTCTATGGTATCCCACCTTGACAAACGTGTTTACATTGCAGAATGAAGTATCTATTTTTACTGCTTTTGAGTTTCTTCATTGTGGACAAATGCCACATGACAGAATAAACCAGCAAAAATCAGAACATATTTTGTTGGTGGTGATTTTGTCCTCTGGAATTTCATTTGGTTTTGTAGAGTTTGTCATCTTCTGAGTCCTGATGCAGAAGGTTCTCTAAAAAGGTTTGTAAGAAGTACTTGCTTCTTCAGGCACTTAGCTGTGAAATCACTTGATATCTGAGAAAGGTGTGCTTGTAATATAATGCAGCAAATAAAAAGCAACCAAGATGTAAGGGAGATTAGAAGAGCAGATTAATTTCATGATCTCATACAGTCAGTTTCCAAGAGATAAATTAAAAAACTCTTTAAAATTATTTGTACTGGCTGATAAACAGAACACATGAAAACAGAGGATTCATTCATTGCCATATATAATATCTTGTAAATGCACAAGTATCCTCTTCATAATTCTGTAATAGCATACATATCAGTTCTATATGCAATATTAGCAGAGAAATGAAATTCCACCCTTTCTAATAAAGGGTATTTTAGAAAGGATTACATGAAAGTAGAAAAGACAAATAACTGCAGACAAAATTTAGGAAATTAATCAGGGATCTCATTTTGCTCTCTTTTCCCCATTGTTTTGATTAATTAGAAGCTATTTTCTATTAAAACAAACAAAATGTGTGCACACACACAAAGCCCAAACAAAATAAAACAAAGCCCACCAAACACTGTGGAGGTGAGAAGGAAAAAGAGTTTTAACAGTTCTCCTGTTCATTAGAAAAAAAAAAAAAAGAGTAAAATTTGAAAGCTCATATTGAAAATATGTATGAATAGATGATGAAGCTTGAAGAAAGAAAATCTCCTTCATTCCATTTCTGTTCCAAAAAAAAAGTAAAAATTCAATTAACCTCAAACACAAATGGCATTGAAGTTACAGGAGGAATTTGTTTTATTTGTCAGCATTCCTATGAAAAGAGGGCTTTTTCAACAATATTTTGCTGTACTTTGCTGTGAAGTGCTGAGGTTTGAAATTTCCTTGAAATAATCTGTACATCCTAACACTTCAGCAGTGAAAATTTTCTTCTGATTAAACAGTTATTCTTTAAAGCAGAACTGACACCTCCCCAAGCAAGGAAGCCTTGGAAGGTCACAGATTCTGTCTCCATAGGAGTCCAAGCTGTTTAGCAGAATGTATGACCTACTGTGGAAAGCAATGACCTAGTAAAAAAAAATAAACAGCACTGTGCTGCAAAGTGGTGGAGCCAGCTGAGAAATAGAGACCTCAGTAATGAACTGCCTTCCTCCTACAGAGATCAAATCATGTTAAGTGATGCTATTAAAATAAATCACATTTTAAGAGTCTTTACCTGAGACACTAACTTAAATTATTAAACCACAAAAACATTGATTTTATTTTTCAACATATATGAACATGATTATTTTTTATTTGCAGCAGACTGAACTCCAAACTCTCAGCTCAACACCAATCTGGAAAAACATTTAAAATATTTATTTAAGTCATAGGAACTTAAAAATTATTTTAATCTTTTTCCACATAAATTAAAAAGACAGAAAATTATCTGCTGATTTCAATGAACTTTGAATCATGACCTCAACTTGAGAACTCAATTTCTTATTCATATTGTTGAATAGTAATCAGTTAAAAAAGCTGGAAATAAAATGTCAAAGCAGTAATTGTAGGTTACTCCTTTGCATATAGTACAAATACATGAGTTTAATTCTCAGAGCAAATCATGACAGCACCCTCCCTATCAGCAGGACTACGACCATCTGCACTACCAACAGCCCCTTTAATTAGGCAAACCACATAAAACCTTGCTTAAATTTGAGAGACAATGGACAATGCTTCATGGCATTATTTTAAAGATAAACTTGATCATCACCCTCCAAGAGAAACCAAAAAACTGTGGGAAATAAAAGCTGTTAAGTGCCATTGACTACATTTCATCAGTGCTGTGTTCTCTCATCTGAGCGAATTGACCTGGCTGTGGGTTTATAAAGAAGGTTAAAACTGATACAGCAGCAAGGTGCAGTAGGGATGAATGATCTGGAAATGAGGGTGTTTGCAGTGTTCTATTCACATGTAACTCCTGAGAAAGGCAGGTGTGCCAGTCAACATAGCAGGTGCCAAACCATGGGGTGCTGAGTGCCATGAGAGAGTCAGATATTTGGGATAAAAAAGACAGGCCTTGGAATGGCGTTTAGACCATAGAGAAAAATACAGTTTAATAAAATTAGCTTCAGAAAAATGAATCTTCTGTGATAGGCTGAGTTCAGGGCTCCTGAAAAAAATATGGTTCCAGAGCAAAAGGTGAGTTGTTTCCCAGGAAAAATTGCAAACATACTTTTTATTCAGTAACTGAGACTTCCTGTGCTGCTAGACTGAAAATATAACTGAATAGAACAGAACTTGCAAGGCCACCATACTTTTATAAAATACTAGAAAAAGCATCTTTGGATAAATTTTTATTTCAAATAAACATTTTCAGCTACAAGGAAAATTCTTCATGTTGGGCTTGATATTGATTTTTGGCTTCTAAGAAAACATGTTTATGAGCTAAAAGAGCAGATGTCCTAAAGCTCAGCGAGAGGAGGAAGTTTTTGTCACACAGCTTTTTAACACATTCTAATAAGCCTTTTCACAGATTATATTTCACAATCATTTCTAACCCCATCTACCTACAAAAAAGTAGCAGGTGGTGCTCTCCTACAAGACTAACGATCTGAGAGAAAAAGTGTTCTGATTATATTATGTTTTATTTCCAAGCAATGCCATAGATCTGGAGTTCAAACTGTTTGTGATATCCTTTGTCTTCCAAGCAGAGAAAGGATTGTATTTTCTTACTGCTACTGATGTTACAAGATGAATTTTATTATGGTTTGTGTCTGGAAGTTTCTGCTTGGTTATTTGATTTGTAGCTGCACAATATAATCCCCCTCTCTCTTGAGCTAATATTAATTTCTCAGGCAAAGTCAAGATTTACACTTACATTAAAGAGTAAGACCTACTAATGTATTAAACCTCACAGCAACTCAGTAGTACAGCTAATTAATATTATCACCAAACTTGTCATATCTAATGCTTTCTCCAGAAAAATCAACTCAATCAGGTTTGCTACCTGCTCCTTTCAGACGTGTTCACAGCAGTGCCTCTGCAGAGCTGCTCTTGGGGTGCACAAAGACATCCACAGACCTGCTACACCACACTTGGGAGCCTGAGGAAGTTCTGATGTGTCCTTATGATGAAAAGAGACCTGTTGAAAGTCACAGTCCCCAGTGACAAAATCAGATGTCAAGTTACAGATACTCTCAATTACATAAAGCAATCATCTGGCAAAAAATTAGCTATAGACATGAAAGAACAGGGAGAGTGTCCAGAAAAGGGAAACAGAGCCAATGAAGGGTCTAGAGCTCAAGATTCATGAGGATTGGCTGTGGAAACTGGGAGTGTTTAGCCTGGGGAAAAGGAGGTTCAGAGAGAACCTTACCTGAAAGAAAGTTGTGATGAGTTGAGGGTCAGTCTCTTCTCTCAGGTTATAAGCAGCAGGACAAGAGGAAACGGCCTCAAGTTGTAGCTTGGATATTACAAAAAAACTTCTTCACCAAGAGGGTTATCAAGGGATGGAGCAGGCTGCCCAGGGATGTAGTGGAGTCACCAAGCCTGGAGATATTTAAAAAGTGGCCAGATGTGATTCTTAGAGACACGATTTAATGATGAGCTTAGCAGTGCTGGGTTAACTGTAGGACTCTTTTATCTTAAAAGAATTTTTCCAACCCAAATGATTTTATGATTCTATGATTCAAGCAGAGCTCTGCACCTCTGTTTGAATTTTGTGATGCATAGTAAAAGTAGATGATTATCCTGTGGATTCAAAAAATTAAATCCTCAATCATTGACACCCAATTGTTGGGCCAAGCATTAGACTTTCTCTCCAAATGTACACAAAATGTACATTAAAATGGAAAACAAATTGTGAGATGGCATAAAAAATTACCCAAAAGTCCCTTGACTCATAGCTAGCTGGGGATTAGATTATTTAACAAGAAATTTACTATGCTTCTGTAAAACTGCTTGTTAGGTCACATATTACAAACTTAGAAAAGCTGCTAGGAAAAAAAAATCAAGAAATAAATTTCTAGTCCCTGTGGTGATGTATTCTAAGTGTGAAGTGTGTTATGCCTGGGGAGCACAGATTTCAACCCTAAGTAGAAAAATTCTGGCTTGTCTTAGCTATTTGAAATATATTTTTAGTTCAGATTTTCTTATGAAGATATGCCTTACTGTGAGAATTCCTTGTTCCCATTTGTATTATCAAATATCCATCTCACAGAAAATTATTATTATTTGCTGTCCCAGAAGCAGATCCAAGTTCAAAAAGTTTGAAGAAATGGAAAAACTCCCTGAAGTCTTCCCTCAAGGACTCATTCCAAGTTGAAAAAATGAGGATGGTGAAAGGATCAGAGGGGAAGCCTTAAGAGGAGGTCACCTGGTCTGTTCAGTCTGGAGAAGACTGAGGGGGGACCTCATTGTGGTCTTCAACACCCTCAGGAGAGGAAGAGGAGGGGCCGATCTCTTCACCCTATGCCCAGTGACAGGACCCAAGGGAACAGCATGAAGCTGTGTCAGGGAAGGTTTAGGCTGGCTGTCAGGAAAAAGTTCTTCCCCAAGAGGGTGGCTGGGCACTGGAACAGCTCCCCAGGGCAGTGGTCACAGCACCAAACCTGGAAGAGCTCAAGAAGCATTTGGACAAAGGTTTAAGGAACGTGGTGTGACTCTCTGTCCAAGGCCAGGAGTTTGAATCTGATGACCTTGAGGGGTCCTTTCCAGCTCAGCTTATCCTATGATTCTGTGACAAAAAGTAGCAAGACTTATAAACAATCTTTTTTTTTACTACAACTCGTGAAAATCCAAATACAATTCTTGTTCAGTAACTTGAGACAGAATAACAGAATCATTGAATCATTTAGGCTGGAAAAAGATGTCTAAGGTCATCAAGTCCATTAATCCAGCGCTGCAGAGTCCACCAGAGCTGTTCTACCTTACTTTTGGAAATCAATGAAAGAAAGATTTAGGATTAGATGAGAGACATCTGCTATCAGCTTCTCTGCAAGTGCTATACAACATAAAGAAAGAGGAAGCAAGAAGAGAAACCTGTGCTGTTGTATTTCGGTGTCCAAGTGCCACACACTATTGATTTACTTCCTTGAGGACCAGCAGGAAAACAAACCAAAAAAAAAAAAAATGTATGAATAAGCAAAGTCTATTTATAAATATATTTATATATAGCTTAGGCACAACATTTGTAGGTATGGACTGATATTCCACCTCAGTATTAAGTAGCTGTGCTGACAGCATGCTGGGGGATGACAGATGACATTGGCAGCTGCTGTAACAGGGAAGGACTTTTGCCAGAGCTGTCACAGGAGCTCAGAGCTGACAGCCAGCTCCAAGAGAGCCAGTCTGCCCTCACCACCCCAGTGTAAGAGATACTGGGGGAAAGGTTTGACAAGCCCACGCTTCTCCACACAGGAAACACAAACAGCTATCGTGTCAGGGAATACACAGCATCTACAATTCATCCCACGCTTTAAGCAATTTTGAGTAAAGGCAACTACAGCTAGCACATTACATTTATAACAGGTCAATGGGAGATTTTTAAAAACCTTAACCAAACCAGAAGAAAAACCCTCACAATATTTCATCTTGTATGAGTAGTTGGAACTCCCTGAGTCGTCTCTTTTTCCTAAACAAAAACAAGTAACACAGGTAATAAAAAGTAGAGTGTGATAAGATTTGAGACTTTTGGACTGAGAGATGTCATTATGGCGAGAGGAACAAGGGAGAAGCAGGCTGATGATAAGCTCACAAACTCTTCTCTTCCTGCTTCCAGCTTCTGAACCTGGGAAACTGGCAGAATATCTGAGAAAAGCCTCTTCAGTTGTTACCAGCTGGCAGAAACAATTTAGGCAGGTTGAGACACAGCAAAAATTAGTAGATTCCATTTCAGCAAGGTGACAAAATTAAAACAACATGACGTGATCTTTAAAAAATAATATTAATTAAAAAAAAAAGAAAAAAGTTTTAAAATCTCTACAGCTTCCAAAGGTATTTTAATTTTCAGATTTTTGCTCATGATTTTTGCTTACTCTTACCATTTTTTGTGGCTTTCTGTATAATTTTGAGCTTTGAAGAGAATTCTGTTTAGTGACAGCTGCTATTCCTTTATTGTCATTTAACTTAAGGATGTAACAGACGAGTAAATATCTCCTCTATAATGAGATTTACAAAAAAAATAAATCATAAAATCTTTCAAGAAGATAAAATATTTTAAATATAAAATATTTTATATTTAGTGGGTAAGATTAGCAATAATATTAATCTTGACTAAAACTTCCTTACATCTCTGAGGTTTTGAACCAACCTGCTACCAAAAATAGAAATATCTGAGTGACCTGTAACATTGATGTTACATTGATAAGATGCAGTCCTCCTGAAGACCAGACAGAAGTAAAGATAATGAGAAGGTCAAGGAGAGTGGCTGAAGAATTGGTATAACTTGTGTGGACTCTACATAGGCAGGGCCATTAGAGGCCTTGAGGATGACAAGCTTCTCTAACACAATAAATATTCCAGAGTCACTGAGAAGGAACAAGATTTTGACTGTTTTTCCATTCCCAGAACATTAGAATAGTGACTTGAAGAAGAACTGTAAAGCTTATCAACTCCTGCTAGGGCTGCAAAATCAAAGCCAAAATAGTTCAGTAGATATTTATATAGAAGTTGCCTACATCTATGCAAGTTCCTTGATTTTAAATGCATAGGACAGGTGCCTAGGTTTGGTAAAGTTCTCATTCATGAATACTCATTAATGAACATACTAAAGAAAAAGCAGTTTGACTGTTCCAAGTCACAAAACCAATGTAAAAATCTAGATTTTATTTCTCATTTTTAGAGGTGTCCAATGTCTCTACACATTCCACTTACATCATCTTCCATGCCTCACAGAACCACTTGTAACATGGAGATTATACAATTACCTAAATCACAAAGGAATTCCAATGATGACTAAAAAGAACATACTGGGACCCCAAAGCATTCTGATAAAAAGAAAACAAAAGAAATCCAAAATACTCTGCACAAAGGTAAGTAATAATTTCTGATTTATGCAATAATCCCAGCATGTGCTAGCTAGCATCTTGCCCTACTTAATACATTAGTAATACTTTATGGTTTAACATTAGGAACATGTTTAGGTAAACAGTTGATTGCAATTAAAACTATAATTCCAAGTTATTCCCAAACCCTCATCCTCATAGGGTTCTCATTGCATGCAGCTGAGTTCACCATCTTTTCAGAGGTACCTTCTCTGAGGACTGTTATCAAATATTCATCACAAGGAGACTTAAACCTGCTCATCTAGGAACAGCAGCTTAGTTCCTGTTGGAGCACAACAAAGCTCCCCAGTAAACCTTGTTTGGATTATTGATGAGAACTAGAAAAGGGGACTATCACCAGTTGTGCAGCAGAGACAACAAGAGGAGCAGCAACCATGACATTCAACAGAAATTGAGGTTTACCATGGCACCAGCTGTAAAGTACAGGCTAAAACAGATATCACACAGGCCAGAGCCTGTGGTACATCTGCAATAAAACCAGCAAAATATGCTTTGTAATAGCTGAAATAGCCTGACAGCTGAAAATGGATCTTTACACCTGGCAGAACTTTTCATACACAAGAAGCCTCTTCTAACAGTCAGGTTCTATGGTTTCAAACAAATCAAATTTTTATAAAAGCAAACAAACCAACTCAAACCAAGAAACACAAAACAAAAGAAGAAAATAAACCACCATAAAACAAGTAATAAATGTTGCAGTTATGCTCAGTCAAAAATTGTTAGCTTAAAAAAGTTTTTCATTATTGAAAATGGCAACTCTTTTCAAAGAGTGTCTAAAGATGTTTTTAGTGTATATCTGTTGAAACTAAGAAGTTGAAATTCTTTTAAAAACTAGATATTTTTTTCCCCTGAAAAATGCTGGGACATCTTTTTGTTTGTTTGTTTTCTGTTATGGTTTAAAAGCTGTTTATTCTTTTTTCTTCTCATTATTCATTTAGTCAAAATTTATTTCAAGTTTGGGTGGTGGGGTTTTTTTGTTTTTGTTTTACTTTTTTGTTGTTGTTTAATAGAACCTTCACAAAACAAAAAGCAACCAAGAACCTCATGATTATGAGAACTTCATGGGATACCAAGGTTGAAGTCATCACTGTGAACAACAGCAATCACTGAAAATGTGGCCCTTGCACTGCTGTGACTGACCCAACTGCTGGCTGTGTTGCTATGCAATCCCTCACTATAAAATTAGGACAGGGTTGTTGTGTTTTGGTTTTTCTTTAATTCAGAAAAAACACCAAACATTCCTCAAAACAATGCCATTAATCTGGGACCAGACATATCTTAGATAAATGCCTCAACCTCTAGGCAAATTCACGCTGGATCTGCGAAATACTCAAATTATTCTTCACAAGAGCTTATTCCAACAAATTTTCACATACTGTAAAATAACTCTCTTTAAAATGAAAAAAAAAAAAAAAGTTTTGTCAGTTCTTAGCATTACTGTGTAAGAGGGCAGGGATATATGTAAATCAGCCATTAGAATAATCATGTCATAGACAATATACTAAACAAGCATATAATTTCCTTGATGATGGTTTGATGGTTACCTATTACTTTTTATAGAATACTAAATGCAATGTCCTCCAATTAAACTATTTACAAATATCTGTGAAGCTAATTATCTTCTGATCATTAACCTGGCTTCTCTGCATGTTTATTTGTTTTCAGAGGCAGTTATCCACATCAGAACAGCCAAGCACCCGAGATCAGCATGACATTGTGTTTTTCAGATTTTTCCAGGCTTATGGCCATTTCCTGATGCAATATGACAAATCTGCAGCACTTTATGCTCTGATATACTAAGAGTATCCAGCTAAAAACTTTGGTTTTGAAGGTCAAAGAAATCATAAAGATATTTACAATTTTATTAAGTCTTAAAAATATTCTGATTGTTCTTTAGCTTTCACTTCAGTGTTTGGATTTAAATTTATTTAGCATTCACATTTTTAAACTACTTCACTGAACTGGAAATCATTCAAGGCTTTTGTGTGTGTGTGTGTATGAGAAAAAGAATAGAGGCAAGATCATTCTTAGGATTTAAAACTGATTTGCAGGATTTAACATTGTTTCCCTCCTTGACATCTGCAAAACTTCATATTTTGTACAGAAAAAGAAGAAAACATGATGAAAACAGGAAATGCATCTTCACTGACTTCTACAGTGTAGCTGGTCATGGACAGATGAGATAACATAGCATCATCTGACTTGTGACAGAAAATCTTTAAATGTCTGAGAGGTAGGAAATTAATTAAATTTTATTTTCCTCTGAGATTTTTCACACAAATATATCTAACCAAACTTCTCATTTGAAACCAGCATTTCATTTGCAATCTTGATGAATTGTAAAAGAGTCTATGCAACTGAGCAGAACATTGTGTATGAATTTAAAATTATTATTTAAAAATTTCCTCAACAAACTCAGGCATTCACCTGAAATAAAAAACACCCACTGTATAATGTTAATAACCAGAACACAGAAGAAGAGTGGAATGCTCTTTAATAAAAGAGTGGATGATAGCTACCACCCTCAGCCAAAAAACCTTGATTTCCACCCTTCCTGGGAAAACTGTAGGAATTGCCATCCCACCAGTCAATATGAAAGTAAATTTAAAAAAAAAAAAAATTGATAGATTTTTTTTTCTCCCCTGAAAAATGCTGGGATTTCTCTGCACAACAGCAAAAAAAAAATAAAGTAGATGATCTCTTGTCACATATTTCCAGAGACTACTGATGTTCACCTTGAAACATAAAGTGTATCGAACTCAAATCTCTGTTAATATTGACCCAAAATTAAAGATCAGTGGTGATAAACTGTGGCACAAGAGTCACAACACATGAAAGGCATTCCTGTCTGAGTGGGACAACACTTTTCACATATTCAGTTTCCATGATTATGATTAAGGTCTGTAGGTTATGTACAAACTAAAATGTCACAGCTATCTCCTTTTATAGAGGCTTCCATGTACAAAATTTTATGGATGGAAACTTTTCTGAGCACACCTGTGGTTTGTTCTACAAGGTACTTGGACAAGATTTTTAAATAGTACAAATATTTCATATAAGCTGTGACACTTTTCAGAAGAGTTTCTTAAAGCACACTGTGAATTTGGTATTAAACAATTCCATATGTTTGCCTCCAATTTGTGGCTAATTGCATCTAGTGTTTTTAGCACCTTCTCCTCTGTTATGAACCTTTTAGAAAATGACTGAAGAAAAAATCACGGAGTTCAGGAACCTGCATTTATTAAATATTCAGGTTTTATGAGCCACAAGGCAATCTCAGGGAGTGTTTTAGCATCTTTTTCTCTTTTGTTCTCACTAGCAGCAATGCCAATATGAGATCATCAAGTACAACACAATCTATCTAGCACCACCTTACAGACTTCTTTGTATATCTAATTACAGGGACTCTTCTCTAACAGACTTAACCTGAGAAGCACTCTTTTTAATGAAATGTATTTTAAAAATGTTTTATTGATAAATGATAAAATTAACATTGCTCTCCATTTTGAAAGTATGTCACTTGATTTTGTATTTCTTTTCAGTGGATTCCACAAATATTTTGATGTGTTCCTCTCAGATAACCTTCTTTTAATTTATATTGTCTCTCTATAAGGTTTGGATATATTTACAAATACTCTAATAGCATTAACATTTAAAAATGTCCTGTATCTAAATATCATCAAAGGCTAGAAAATGTTCTATGGCTACTGATATATCATAAAACTGATAAAATCAATTAATGATTGCACTGTGTTTATGAAAATCATTAGGAATGTAATTTCCCTCTAGTAATGAATATTTTTTAGTTCAAAACCTCCTTTTTTGCTGGTGGGAAAAGTTATAAATTCTGATGGTTTGAAAAAAAACCAGCAGAAGTGATAATCACTACCGTGTTCCAACTTCAATTCCTCCAAAAAAGATATCTTTAAAATACTATGAAACCATAATACAGCATGTTTTGGAAAATTATACTTTGCAACACACAACAAGGCAAACCGTGAAATATCCCTGCAATGTAAGAACTGTATGTTTCAACAGGATCATTTCCTTCCCTGGCAGAATTATGGAGCACACAGCAGGACCCAAATGCAGCATTACCTGTGATCATTGTAATGGGGAGTGTTGATAGGAGTTGCAATTTTTCCTTCTTCTCCATCCCTCTTCCACCCTTGTTAAAACGTGTGACAAATGAGAAGCCCAGGCTTTCTGATGAAGAGATAATGATGGCTACATGCAGATGAAAATTTATTATCCTACCTTTGGTTTTCCCTTAAACAGACATCTTTGATGTATTCTTCCTCCTGAGCATCCCACTGCCACCTAATCTGTAGTCTTAACAGTCTAAACAAGCAGCTACTTTATTAATATTAACAAGATGTTTCAATATTTATAATACATAGCAAGACTAAGGGGAAGTGAAATGATGGGCAGCTCAGCATTCAGATGCTGAATCTAAGTGACTGAGAAAGTACATTACAAATGAGTACAGATGGATGTCAAAGAAATGCAGAAGAGAGAGGGCAGCAGGAATGGCTTTTGACTATGCTACAAAAAAGCATCCTGCTTTCTAGATGTGCTCAGGTCTGCTCTGGCTTTTGGTGAGAAGTGTATTTCAATTGTACTTTTATTATACATACTCGTATAATTTTAATTTTATATTAAGACCTTGACATGCAGGAATTTGTAACACTTAACAGATATTATCAACAAATGTCACTGCCCTGAACTTTCCTGTTCAGCTATTCTAATGCTCCGTGGAGAACTGGGAGTCAAAGTAGATCAAAACCCAATGCCGGCTTCCTTTACATAAATAAAACAAGCAATCATCTACGTTGTCACCTGATCACCCTGAAGTGTCTTACATGAATAAAATAAACTGATTTTTCAAGTTTCACAGTAAAAGTCCAGCTTTCCAAGGTCACCCCAACAACACTGAACGAGTCTCATAGGACATGGTAAGTATTTTGACCTGAAAGTGGGCAGCTGAATTCCATTCACCAGACATGATGGGAACCATTCACAATAACACAGACCCAACAAGATTCCTGTACTGTGCAGTGAAAATACTGAGGCTGCTTTACTCACTGTGTACATGAAGTTCAGTCTCTTTCATGCAGGACTCTGACCCAAAGTCCAGATGTTACATCCCGTGTGTCAGGCAGGATATGGCTTAAAGTCCAGCAGCCTGGTGCCAGCTCCTACAGACAAAGACTGGGCCTCAAATGTCCAAATCCACAGTGCCTCCTTTTCCTTTCACCTTCCCAGAGCACACAGCAGCCTCCCATTTCAGGAGTTATGACAACTGAGTCAGCTGTGTCCTCACCCTTTTTACTCTATGGAGAAAATGAACAACAGGATAAGCTAGGTAGCTTTCCTTCACAGCTGCTTGGAAATAAATTCCTTAGGATAGATATTCCCTATTCATGTTAAATTTTGTCTTAAAATTGCAAAGAAAGTCTTTGTTTCTTCTCTTAACTTTCCACATCACCTTGAAGACCCTTTCTTTGAGATGGATCCCACCCTAAAGGAAGCCACTGTTTCCATCTCTTTGTTTAATTTGTATTAATATTACTTATCTAACCCATGAAAAAAGTTGTTGTCTTGTCTTTTTATTTTCTTTTTTTTTTTTTTTTCCTTCCACATGCATAACACAAGCTGTTTCACGCTGACAATATTTTGTATACTTCATACGTTGGTTGTTTGGGATTTTTTGTTATCTTTGAGGAGGATGTAAACATATTCCTTTTTCAGATAAATCAATTAGTTCTTGTGCTGTAAAGAAA